>NC_069500.1:61871048-62131048 GCF_027579735.1 Bombina bombina | reverse complement strand
CAAAATGCACTGAGATAAGAGGCAGTTTTAACAGTTTAGAAATCAGTTTGCGCCAACCTAGGTTTAGCTTTCAGCAAAGAATACCAAGAGAACAAACCAAACATTTGATGATAAAAGTAAATTGAAAAAGCTGTTTAAAAATGCATTGCCTATCTGAATCATGAAAGTTAATTTTCGACTAGACTGTACCTTTAAGTCATTAATTGCAGCATTGCTAGTGATACAAATACACAAATTAGAGAATGTAAAGTTTATCACTACAATGGCACTTTAAATGTTTATTTTCTTAAACTGAGTAAATCCCACAAATAGGGTGAGCTTGATACTATAATAATGCACAAACCACTCTCTCCCATAGTAAAATGTAACTTTGCATGGCAGACCTAGCGGAAATCTACCTACTTCCTGCAGTCCAGGAGTGTACCAATTCAAAAGGTTCTGAAGTGGCTGTCATGATTTTATATGGGACTTTAATACTGTATAACAGTGGGGTACAGCATGATCACACAATGTGGCTATAGGTCTGATAGCATTTCATCCTTAAAGAGACAGTAAATATTATTCCTTTCCAGGCAAACTCTTATTCTGTGTAGCACAGAGTCTCCTGTCATGCTGAAGCAGACATACGTCTCCCCTCTGAAAACATTTAAATTTACCGCTAAAATGGCTGCATCAAGATCCCCCAGACTGCTGCTCACCTGACTGCTTTTATTTAACTTGTGTGGATAGTACAGCCAATAAGAAGTGTACCACTCACTCAATACGCTGTGCATTTTTCTCCTTTGCGCTAGTGGATTGTGATCTGTTATTACTACAAAGCAACAGTAATAGCCTCCTATAATGATGGTGATCACCACTATAAAACTTTATTTGCAAGGGCCGGACTACATAAAAGTTAGGACACATGAATTTATACAATAGATACACTGAAACCATGAATTGCCAACTCCTTTTCATGCAGATAACACCATTGTTATACCCTAGAAGTAGCTCATATAAACTGCGGCACATCTTGCTAAATGGAAAATTCTAGATAAAAGGAACACTTGCCAAATTGGAGTTCTGCTTCCAAAATTAGATTAAGGAAGCTGAATGTCAAGACAGCCCCGCGCTCTTTGCCAAATAACAATAAAAAGCTTCACAACATCTGGATTTACTTGTGCAAGTTATTTTGTTTGTATCATAAGAGGTTACTGTAAATACCAAGTTATACTGATACTTTATTCACCCAAAATACACTGGATTCAAATACAAGGCTACATTTTTTTCAGGGAAATCATTGGTATCTCATATTAAAGGGATAGGAAACCCAAAAAATGTTATTTTATAATTCAGATACAACATACAATTTTAAACAACTTTCCAATTTACTTCTATTATCAAATTTGCTTTATTCTCATGTTATCCTTTGCAGAAGGGACAGCATTGCACTACTGACAGGAAGCTGAACACATCTATTTAGCCAATCACAAGAGACAAATGTGTGCAGGCACCAATTATCAGCAGCTCCCACTAGTGTATGATAGTATGTGCGTATTCATTTTCAACAAGGGATACTAAGAGAACGAAGCACATTTGAAACTATAAGTGAATTTAAAAGTGTCTTAAAATGACCTGCTCTATCTGAATCATGCACGTTTTATTGTGACTTTATCTATCGACTGCTTGTTTATACGCCGTATTTGCTTTATTACACAAATAATTACATAACTCAATCATTTGATCTTCATTTAGCAAACTGCAGTCATTTCTTAAAGGGATAGGAAACTCATTTTCCTTGTATGATACAGATAGAGCAAGGGATTTTAAACAACTTTCTAATTTACTTCTATTATCAATTTTTCTTCTCTCTCTTTTGTTGATAAGCAGGGACATAAGCTTAGGAGCCTGCCTATTTCTGGAGCAGTATATGGCAGCAGTTTTGTAAGAATGTTATCCCTTTGCAAGAGCAGTAGAGGGCAGCAGTATTTCCTGCCATTTAGTGCTCCAGATGCCTACCTAGGTATCTCTTCAGCACAGAATATCATGAGAACAAAACACATTTAATAATAGAAGTAAACTGGACACTTTTTAAAAATGTTCTGTTCTTTCTGACTCACAAAAGAAAATGTTTGTGCTTTATATCACTTGATCTGTCTCATTTTAAGCTACAGGTAGCCAAACATGCATTAAACTAAGAACTAATCAAACTAATCAGATTTAAAGGAATATAAAACTCAAACAAACATTCTCTACCATGGACACAAAAGTGCAGCAATTAAGTTGCGTATTTTCTACGTCAAAAAGGATACGTTACAGCGGTTTAAAGTGACATTAAAATACTTAAAAAGTACGTTTGGGACATGACCAAAAATCCACCACCCCAGACAAATTAGTCTCAACAGGGTTCCATAAAAAAAATTGTTTATTCTATAGACAATGTCCCTCTTATATAGCAACACATCATAAGCTTAGATCATTAATGACCTTTAAATCTCTGTGTAGTAAACCCTCCCCCACCAGACAGGCCTTATCCCTCACATACACTATCATACAACAGCCGCATGGCCACACTCCATATTACATAGATAGCCTTAGTATAGACATCTCCTATACATATATTCTAGCATCAGGAAATCCTCTATATCATGCAGACTTCTAGAACTTAACCTCAAAATACTACAAAGATGGTATCTCCCACCAGTGCGATGGAAAAAAATATATAGCCCAGTGCTGGAGGTGTGGCTCAGCTGACGACCATATGACCCACATCTGGTGGCAGTGTTCCAAACTGTCCGTTATATGGGCTGAAATTTCTCAGGAAACTACCAAGATCCTTGAAACCCCTATTCCATTAGACCCATGCCTATGGCTTTTTAACAAAGTCCCAAAAAAAAGCTCCACACCAAAGAAAAAGGCTTTTTAGCATCTTAAACAACAGCTTTAAAATCGCGAGGAACTGGAAGTCTGATAAAAATCCCTTCCCTTACACAATGGCACTAAGAGTGTAGCCATACACTCTCTTTAGAAGAATTCTATTTTATGAAGATCAAAAACATTAATACTCAAATGCAATCAATGTGGGAGACATACATTAAACATAAATTCCATACCTTCCTGTCCCACCTCCAAACCTGCGCTAAAGCTCAAACAATTTTACGCATCTCACCATTCAGGTATAATAAAAAAAAAAAATATTAAAGAGCCACACCACCCTGATAACCTCTAAACATCAACCGTTTTTTTTACTAACAGGGACACATTATGCGTATACAGTAGCGCAATGCAATAAGCATGAACTCTTCCTTAACAATCTCACCCCTTTTTGATAAATGAGACACCCTAAGCAATACACATTATAGCAAAAATGTTGCTTTCCTTTGTTCAAAAACTGAAATTTCTTCTATCTTCCCCCTTTCCTTCTATAAAAAAAAATGTGAAAATTGATAGATTGATACAATGGGGCATATATTATATTTATGGCCCGTGTTTCTGGCCCGCCTTCAGGCTCTCCAGAAACACAAGTTATGAAGCAGCGGTCTAAACACCGCTGCTCCATAACCTGTCCGTCTGCTCTGAGGTGGTGGACAGACATCGCCGAAAATCAACCCGATCCAATATGATCGGGTTGATTGACACCCCCTGCTAGCGGACGATTGGCCGCGAATCTGCGGGGGGCGGCGTTGCACCAGCAGTTCACAAGCACTGCTGGTGCAATGATAAATGCCGTCAGTGTATGCTGTCTGCATTTATCGATGTGCGGCGGACATGATCCGCAATATCGGATCATGTCCGCTCTCACCTTATTAAATAGGTCCCAATGTATATTGAATCCGTTGTTTATTCTACAAAATGTATCTGTACCGTTTTGACTTTCAATAAACCTAAGAATTTAAAACAAAAGCAAAAAAAAAAGCAACAGCACAAGTCAGTCCAAAAAACCCCCCGATAACTAGGGACAGTTTGCTCACTGGATGATAACAACAACTGGTTATACTGGTAGACATTAATTTGTCTCCACAAGCATCAACATGTTTCATTTAGCACAGGACACATATAAAAATACACCCTTCACTATTTCCTGTCATTTTATATGAGAAGCTGTATAATGACAATACCATGATATTGCCCATGGGTCCAGATTCTCCTTCACCGTAAGTGGATATTATGACGTTGACATTCTCTACAATTCGCTGAAAGGTCAGATATAGTTCCTCTGGATCTAGCTGAAGCTCAAGTAGAGCTCGGTCCATTTTGTTCATCATTAGGACAGGTTTGATCCGTTCAGCAATCGCCTGACGTAAGACAGTCTCCGTCTGAACACACACACCTTAAAAACAAACAAACAAATGCTTGCATGGCACACACACAGATATACAATCATTGTCTTTTGGCTACACTGCATGGTTTCCTTCTTTGCACTAATAATGCTAAATATTGTCTAATATTTGTAAGAAATAAACACACCTACCAGTACAGCTCACCCGTGCTATATTCTATTTTGTATAGATTAATCAGTAGGCATTATAAGTTACATATTTTAGTGAAATTAAAACATTACAAAGATACCTCAATATATCTCTTCTCTTATAAACCAATAGGACTGCTGATAAGATTACGAGTTTGTTCTTTAAATCAATAAAGTGATTTTTTTTTTTACTCCTACTCCTTTACTAGCAATCTTAAAGGGACACTGAACTCAAAAAAAATGTCTTCGTGATTCAGATAGAGCATGCAATTTTAAGCAACTTTACCTATAAAATAAAAATAAATCCTAAGATAGCTACAATATAATTATTATTTATATTGTAGCTATATTAGGGTTTATTTTAAAGGTAAGTATTTAGTTTTAAATAGGATTAATTTAGTTAATAATAGAAATATTATTTAAATTTATTTCATTAATATTTAAGTTAGGGGGTGTTAGGGTTAGTGTTAGACTTAGGTTTAGGAGTTAATACATTTATTACAGTGGCGGCGGTGTAGTGGGGGGCAGGATAGGGGTTAATAAATGTATTATAGGTGGCGACGGTGTAGGGGGGGCAGATTAGGGGTTAATAAATTTAATATAGGTTGCGTCAGGGTCCGGGAGCGGCGGTTTAGGGGTTAAACTATTTATTTAGTTGGGGCGAAAATGAAGGCATCTAAGCTATTCTTTGGTTCAGCACACTGGACAGTCCTTGTTTATTGGTGGGTGAATTCATCCACCAATCAGCAAGAACAACCAAGGTTGTTCACCAAAAATGGGCCGGCATTTAAACTTGCCTTCTTTCTTTTCAAATAAAGATACCAAGAGAATTAATAAAATTTGATAATAGGAGTAAATTAGAAAGTTGCTTAAAAATTGCATGCTCAATCATTATCGCGAAAGAAAAAATTTGGGTTCAGTGTCCCTTTAACCTCAATATAAAAGTTTAAAACCTCATTCCTCCAAGAATAAACATCTGTCCCTTTAAATGTGTTTATTTGCCGACAAATCATCAGGCTCCAGCAACTAAACAATTTCTTCAAGTGCATGAGGTGCGATAAAACTGAAGCATGCTACAAAAACTAAACTCATGAATAATGATAGTACTCAAGACCAGTGCACGCTCCTGAGCCTATCTATATATACTCTTCAACAAAGGATAATTTGCTTGCTCCATCTGAATCATGAAAGTTTAATTTTGACTTTAATATCCCTTTAATCGTGACGGGAGACTTTTAATAAACCTGTTATTTTAAAAGGAAATATTTGCATGTTTTAGTTCATCTGGAGTTAGGGATCCTAATTTTAAATAATGTCTTTCATCCAAAGTTAAAACCAGTAATATGTTCACTTGGTTATGTGTCTATCGGCAATATCCGTGCATACTCTGTGGGATTTCCGTAATGCGATACTGAATAAACCCTCAAAAAATGAACAGGTTGTAATTTATTGCCAAACACTTTTTTAAAAAAATATATACACTACATTATATTTTCTTTTCTTGTATATTTTCTTTTCTTGTTACATTCACTAAAACAAATCATTTTAAACTTACCTGAAACACAGTCAACAACTACAAGAGCACCGTCTGTTACTCGGAGAGCAGCAGTCACTTCAGAGGAGAAATCCACATGTCCAGGGGAGTCTATCAAATTAATAAGGAAACCGGACCCATCCTTGCTTTGTTTGATAAAGGCCAAGTCATTTTCTGAGAGCTCATAGTACAGAGAAATTGCCCTAAACCAAAAATAAGAAAACGTCTTATTGTTGATGCTACAAAATGGTTCTACTTAATAGTGGACACAGACAATTTTTGGCATTTTATTCACACCCATTTTAAAAATATCAAGTACACAAACAAACATACAACGCCTTGGAGCTCAGTCATTTGCAGAAGGTATACAGAACCATAAATATAACATATACACACCCTCACTAAACAAGCCACTCATTGTATCACCCTTTACGAGCTATTTTTTTAAAATAATCACGAGATGGCACTTAGTGCCTACAAAATTGCAGAAACTCTTCCCGGACCACTCCCCTATGTGCTGGAGAGAATGTGGGGAAATAGGCACCCCACTTCATACCTGGTGAATGTGCCCAAAGCTGGACAGTCTCTGGAGTAATGTTGAAAAGACCTGTAGAGATCTGGAACTACTAGATAAATTAACCCCGGCCCTTGCAATATTACATCTTGGGATGAGAAAACTCCCAAAGCCTAAACAAGATTTACTCTTATTATCCTTACTTCCACTAAATTGCTTATTGCAAGAAATTGGAAGAAAAGTCAGCCTCCTAGATGGCAAGGTGTGATAGATAGTGTTAACCATATAAAAAATATGGAAAACTATGTCTTTAAGGAACGCAGACGACTTACTGACTACTGCTTAATATGGGAACAGTGGGAAACTCTCTGGACACGTAAACTTTCACCCACCAGACTAGCTACATAAATAATAGGAGTAATCCTAGAACTGATTTCTTTGCTTCCCGTATCCTCCATTCACTAACGCTTAGTAGATGTTTCATGAACTACCCTGCTAACCCACACACATATATATAACAGGTGCAGAGACTATTAGACGAATAATGCAGTCGTTCTGACCAATACATCTAATAGATTGAGACTACTTAATCATTACCCATCCCTATTAGGAGTCACAATGAGGGATAGACTGGACGCCCTAGTTGGCTATACTACTAACCTAAGGTCACACCATATTTGTCTCTTACATGGAAATAGAAGGACTAGAGCAGTCCGTAGGTAATTACGAAGGTGACCTCTGTAAAAACGAGGCGATAAGAAAACTGTTGTGCAATATGAAATTATTAAAGAAGAGTTTTTTTGTTCTTTTGTTCTGCTACAACTAAGACATGTACTCAGTTTTTGAAGTATACAATGTTACTTATGTTTAATACCTCAATAAAAAAATATATATATATAAAATATACAGTAACTTATCTTAGTCAGTCATGAGAACCCTACAACAGGGTTAATCGCATAAAGCTAGTTCCAAAGCAACAATGCACTACTGGGAGCTAGCTGAAGACATCTGATGAACCAATCACCAGCTGTGTCCCAGTAATGAACTGCTGCTCTGAAGAGGACTTTAACTCTTTTTGGGATGGTGTATGTAAGTATTTATTTAATAAAGTTATTTAAGTGTCTTCAATGCCTTTAAATGAGTTTTGCCTTCTAGAAGAAACTTTGAATTATAAAAATCACCTAGCACACCCATTCCATGGTGAGTTCACAAAAACCTTAGCATTTTGCTCACCCAATCCTGTGTTTAGCCACACAAACTCTATATTCTGTATAAGAGGTCTAGTACTTTTAATTCCCCCCTTTTTCCCTAGGGTGGCGTTTCAATAGCTCAACCAATCCTGTGTTAAGCCAAATTACTTGCTTCCTTCAATGGGCTGCGTGAAGTTGCAGGGCAACGCATGTGCTTTTTGCCGCCCAAAAATTGACATTGCCGGATGGGCTTTAAGGTGGGAAAGCATTAACACATTATTTTAAACTAACTTTATTTATTGTTCGTTTAATAGAGGAATCGCGATCTCACAATGAATCTTGTAATTAATTGTTTACATTGGAAAGGCTGTTAGAGGCTCTGCGCATTAGCTCTCATATCAGAATCATTAGCGAATACGGCGGGACCGCTCCCTACGTCACTACTGAAAAAATAGGACCTGGAGGGGGAGGGCAGATTGATCCTCGGGTAAAAAAAAATAAAAAATGTAATGTCATATAATAAAAGGAAATAAAAAACAAATATATAAGCATGGCGGCTTAAGTTATATTACACTGTACTTCCAAAAGGTAATGCCCTTGCTTTACTGTTGTTATGGTCATTCTGAAACAAAATGCAAATCTGTAAAATAAATAAAGATAACATTGCACAGAGATTAGAAAAACGCAGCACTCATATGGCTTGAAGCTCAGGGACATGAAACCCCGACATGAAACCCCATTTTTTCCTCTTGTGATTCAGAAAATACAATTGTAAACAACTTCTGTTATCAACTTTGCTTCATTCACGTGGTATCCTTTGCTAAAGAAGCAGGAATACACTACTGGGAGCTAGCTGAACACATTGCATGAGCCAATGACAGGAGGTATATATGTTCAGCCACCCATCAGCAGTTAACTCCCACTAGTGTATTGCTGCTCCTGAGTCTACCTAGGTATGCTTTTCATGAAAGGATACCAAAAGAATGAAGCAAATTAGATGATAGAAATACATTAGAATGTTCTTTAGAATTGCATGACCTATCTGAATAATGAAAGTTTAATGTTACTGTCCCTTTAACAACAAATAGGTTTTGAGTGCGATTCATTTTCAATTAGAGAGACGTGCAGTACAACTGTACATTAAGCTAGCCACAACATGTTTTCTGCTTGTATGTCTATGTTTGATTGGACAAGCATTTATTTGCCTGAAGCTAATTATAAAGTTCTCTGCTATGGCTGACATGTGACACCAGTCTGGCACAATATGATGCTGCCGGCCTTGGCACATATGAGACACATTGGGGACTAGAGTACATGTATGGCGGCTGTGCCCTGTTAATCAGCTACACTGGAATAAAATGTCTTTAGTTAAAAAGCCATAACAAATATTGATATAAGATATAACCAACCTGTGCCAACATTAAACAGAATTACTGTATGTGTAGCACTTTAGATTCTCTAATTTACAATTGCTGTTGAAATAACACAAACTTCTAGTGACTAATATGGGGTGTAGGGGGGTTCATGTGATTCATCTAAAAGTAAAAAAAAAAAAACATGGCAGATTCATGTAAATTGGTTGACTGTGTGTGGTTCTGTTAGTCTTGCAACACATATCAGATTTCCTGGCTATAAATCTCACTCTATGACTTACATAGAGCATACATAAGGGAGGCTCTGTGTCTATGAGCTTGGAGCCAAGACAAAGAAGACAACAAACAGGTTAAACAAATGTACAAAGAACATTAAAGGGGGAACAAGAAAAAATTACAGGTGAGAGGAAAAAACAACAACACTGTATTTGGTATATCTAGCCATAAAAGGGACACTGAATCCAAATTTTTTCTTTCATGATTTAGATAGAGCATACAATTTTAAGCAACTTTCTAATTTACTCCTATTATCAAATTGTCTTCATTCTCTTGGTATCTTTATTTGAAAAAGCAAAAATTTAAGTTAAGATGCTGGCCCATTTTTGGTGAACAACCTGGCTGATTGGTGGATAAATTTAACCGACCAATAAACAAGTGCTGTTCAGAGTCCTGAACCAAAAAATAGCTTAGATGTCTTCTTTTTCAAATAAAGATAGCAAGAGAACAAAGAAAAATTGAAAATAGGAGTAAATTAGAAAGTTGCTTAAAACTGCATTCTCTGTCTGAATCACGAAAGAAAAAATTTGGGTTCAGTGTCCCTTAAAGGTACAACTTGAGAGTTATTGCTGAATGCACCTTGATCCTGTTTAGAGCTGAGAGAGATTGACAAATCTATGTAGAATCTTGGATACAGCCCAAAGTTTTAGGAGCCTGAAACGATAATGGCGTATGTACTTGTTTTCTTTGTATAATTGTCTGGGTGTGGTGCAGGTGCTAAGAGCCACTTTACATGAATATCCTGTAACTTGCATGTGGAGAATTGTCCGTTTATGGCTAACCAGTGAATATTCCTCAGTCAATCTGAAATGTTATTCAACCTACGGTATTTTGTACAGTCTATAAGGCTGAAAAAGAAATTCCCAATACATATCCATATTTAGCGCTAACATAACCAAGTCTACAGAGAACAAGAGACGTAACAAAAGCTTTCAGATTACCTGGGTTTATTAGGTGTGATACTCTGTGAATTACCCACTGTGTAATTCTTTCAGTTTTGGATGAAATGAAAGACAGCTGATCATGATCATTCTAAGGCTTTAGGAGGTAAAATAGAAGATCATTTCAAAGAACTATTTTGTGCTGACAGATTTGCCATCATCCAATCTTGTATGCCCTTGAAGTACCTAGTAATGACAAATGCTTATTCCATGTGGTCTATTCATTGTCCTAGTATACTTGTGTGTGTCATGAAGATAGATTTACAATCCTTAACAGGCTGGTCAAAAGTCTGATGCAGAAGTTGAAGAAGACAGGAAGTTTTTATAATTCTTCAGGAAGCCACCCTTTATATTCATAACCTCAGCCTCAATATTAAAAATGCTGAGTTGGATTTGTCAGGAAAGAATCAATTCTTCAGGAAGCCACCCTTTATATTCATAACCTCAGCCTCAATATTAAAAATGCTGAGTTGGATTTGTCAGGAAAGAATCAATCCATTTAAACAAAACGTCCATCTTTTGCCCTAAGACCCCCTGTTGATCATCAAGTGTTCCAAGGTGTCAAAGGCAGGACCACATCCTCTCCTTTATCTAAGAGATGTGTGACATAACCCCATACCTTTACCAGTGCAGATTCTATGCCATTTTCCTGCCAGGATCCTGTTGTTCTGTAAATGTTGTTGCACCTGGAGCGTGATTACCTTCATAGGAGTTTTTCAATAAAAAAAAAAATATGTTGGTCACTGGTCTACAATATGCACAAATATCTGGATTCAAGATGAGTCTCTTGAGCAGGGTCCTGGCGACTGCTTGAACAGAGAAACAGAGCTTTAACTCACTGCCCCCATATGTAGTGCAATCTTTGTCCTTGGCTTTACCAAATATACCCAGTTTACCTATCCGTCCTCTCGTTGCTGTATACATCACTGTCTGAAGCATATGTGACAGAGGAATGGGGAGCCTACAGACATGAAGGAACGTCTGCACTCAAAGCATAGCAGTACTCTTACTAGAAAAAGAAAAATACACACACAAAAAGGATGACCAAATGCATGGTCTGCACTGAATGACTGTTGTATGACTGGTATTGTTGTGTTTTTGGTGGGATTTATTGTGTTTTCATTTATATTTTTTTACTAAGGTTTGCTATTTTTTTTGGCATTGCATCTTTGTAAAGAATTAGATGTCCCTGCTTTGGATTTGCTTTCAGAAGGAGGGTGTGTCCTCCTGCACTTGTATTTATTGCTGACAGGGCTCTAGTCGGTGGATTAATTACTCCAGCTTTTATATGCAGACCTAAATAGTGAGGTGAGGTAGCAGGGAGTGGTATTCCTCTCCTTTTGTATAACTGAATTATTGCACCTACAACTGTTATTTACCACTACTGTACTTGTTTGTGTATTACTGTATCCCTGTAATGTTTTTTATTCTTTGTATAGCTCTGTGTAATCTGCTGGGGCTTTATAAATAAATAATAATACTACATGCGCCATCATGGATGAACATGAGTTAAGGAGGCCCTGGACTGCAGTAAGATATTATATAATGAAACAGTAGCACTCCAGGTAGAAATAAAAACCTATATAAATCTGCATTCAGTGCTCAAGACCTGGCTGACTACTTTTTCAATAACACTTACCATGCAAAGAAACATCCTAACACAAGCCTGCAATCTCACAACTTCGCTTCCAGTCACCCCTTCTGCCACTCTCTGCACCCTCTTCCCAACCACTGAGAGTGAAGTGGCTTCCCTATTGTCTTCCTCACACCTCACTACCTGCCCACTTGACCCTATTCATTCACATCGAATACCTTCTCTGTCTCCCACCCTCACTCTGGCTCTTACTCACATATTCAACCTATCCCTTTCTACGGGCTCATTCCCCGTCTCCTTCAAACATGCAAAGGTCACCCCCATCTTCAAAAAACCCTGTCTTGACCCTAGCTCTCCTGCAAACTACCGCCCCATATTACTGCTCCCGCTAGCTTCAAAAATCCTTGAAAAACTAGTTTTCAATCGCCTAACCCACTTCCTGTCCCCCAACTCATTGCTGGACCCCCTGCAATCTGGTTTCCGTCCCCAACACTCAACTGAGACTGCCCTCACCAAGGTTACTAATGATCTCCTTTCTGCTAAAAACAAAGGCTACTACTCTATACTCATCTTACTTGACCTCTCTGCTGCCTTTGACACTGTTGACCATCCTATGGACTCTCAGCTATCTTGGGCTCTGTGACACTGCCCTCTCCTGGAATCACTCTTATCTCTCTAGCAGATCCTTCTCCGTCTCTCTTGCTGGTGACTCCTCCTCTCCATTGCCTCTGTCTGTTGGAGTACCTCAAGGCTCTGTCCTACTCTTTTCTATTTACACTTCTTCACTGGGTAAACTTATCAACAGCTATGACTTCAACTATCACATCTATGCTGATGATACCCAGATCGACTTTTCCACCCCTGCACGCTGTCCTTCTGTCAATTCTCACATCAGTGACTGCTTATCTGGCATTTCCTCCTGGATGGCCTCTCACCACCTTAAAATAAACATGTCCAAGACCAAACTACTTCTAATCCCCCCTCTAACTCTAGTCTACTCCAGTTTCTAATTTTTCCATCACTGTTGGCAGCACCACTATCTCCCCATCACCCCAAGTCCGCTGCCTCGGAGTGACACTTGACTCAAATCTGTCCTTCATTCCCTACATCCAATTGCTCTCTTCATCCTGCCGCAACCACCTACGGAATATCTCCAAAATTTTGTCTGTTTCTGAGTGCCGAAACATCTAAACAGCTAATCCACTCCCTGGTAATTTCCCGACTTGACTACTGTAATAACTTACTATCTGGCCTCCCGCCTCTCTCTTCTTCAATCCATCCTAAATGCATCTGCCAGGCTAATCCACCTCTCTCGACGCTCTGTTTCTGCTGCACCTCTCTGTGAGTCCCTTCACTGGCTCCCCATTCACAGCAGAATTAAATTCAAAATTCTCACCCAGACCTACAAAGCCCTCATCAATGCTGCCCCACCCTACCTGTCCTCACTTATCAACAAATATACTCAAGCCCGCCCCCTAAGATCCAACAATGACCTGCTTCTTGCGTCCTCTCATTCTAGACTACAGGACTTCTCGAGTGCGGCACCAACCCTCTAGAACACACTTCCTCAAGATGTCAGACTTTTTCCTAACCTCTCCTTCTTTAAACGTTCCCTAAAGACCTTTTTGTTCAGGGAAGCTTATCACCTGACTCATTAACAAATTAACTTCACTTACCCAACAGTTGCCCTCATTTATCTCCTCACTAATATCACTCACCTTTGCAGTCCCCACCTCCTGTTTCCCATCCTCCTACCCATCTAGATTGTTCCCATGGGAATAGGGCCCTCAATTCCCACTGTATTTGTCTGTAAAATTTTGTCTTTTATTCTATTGTTTCTCTGTTGTACTTTTATCCTTGTACCCATGGGCAGCGCTGAGGAATCTGTTGGCGCTTTATAAATAAATAATAATAAAATCTACTAACTCACTACAGAATGTAATCTGAACTCATAATAAAATTATGCACTACGGTAAATACATGAGATTTTGTAGCCAGCTATTAAAATGTTATCCATTCTTAATGTATAAAAACAAAGCCATAAAACAACATTAAAAAGATTTTTTTTTTTGCATAGTTCCCCTTTATAAAAGTTATAAATTTAAAGGGAAGTTAAGCTGTAATAAAAGCCTTTATGTTAGAGCATTTTATTTTTGCAACAATGCTTTAGTATACCTGTGTGTTTAACTCCTGCAAAGGGGCAAAACACATAGATAAAGTAAGCTTTGGAGACAAACATGGACAGTGACCATGTTCAGCACAGGACCAATAAGTACACTGCAAATCCAGAGATGACTTTAACTTTGAGTTTAGTCACATTTTGGGTTTAAACACACTGTGATATGCTAATCAGTGTCATAAAAAAATGCTCTAATTAATTTTCTAGTTGCAGGATTAAATGTCTTTAATTTCATAATGTATAAAGAACTACCTGTTGGATCCCATAAAGAAACAGCAACAGTCTAGTCCTTACCATACTGAAAAGAAATCAAATCTTAAGTGTGGAAAGTGGAAACCAGAGCAGAGGGCTGTGGGAATTATTGGAAAGGAATGCTGCACTGAAACTGAGAACCGACAGGAAGGTTTATCAACTGAATAAAATAGTCTCACGGAAAGACACTAACAAATCCAGCTTTATAGCCTTATTAAAATATTACACATTTTTTACATGATGAAATAAATATTAAAAAAATAAAATAATAATAATATAATGGTAAAAATTAAAGAGATTTTAAACCCAAAAATGTTTTTTTTGTTTTTTTTTAATGAATCAGATAGAACATGCGATTTTTTTTTTTTTTTTTAAATAATTTTTATTGAGGTTGTGCGAAAACAATACAGAACATGCGATTTTAACCAACTTTCTAATTCACTTGTATTATACATTTTTCGTTGTTCTCTTGGTATCTTTTGTTGAAAAGCAGGGACTTTAGATTAATGAGCCGGCCCATATCTGAAGCACTATATGGCAGCAGTTTTGCAAGAATGTTATCCATTTGCAAGAGCACTAGATAGCAGCCTATTTCCTGCCACGGCCAGATGCCTACCTAGGTATCTCTTAAACACAGAACATCATGCGAATGAAGCAAATTTCCTAATAGCAGTAAATTGGAAACTTGTGTAAAATGGTTTGCTCTGTCTGAATCACAAAAGAAAACTTTGGGTTTTCATATCCCTTTAATACTTTTATTATTACTTTTTCTTTGTTCTCTTAGTTGTAAAGCATATCTAGGTAACCTCAAGTGTGCACATCTGGAAAACTGTGCAGCAGCAACTTTACAGCTGTGCTTTTAACAATGCAAATACTGCTATTATATAGTGCTGGAAAGTGTTATTTGTTTTAGAAGCAGTGGTGCAAAGCTGTTTCCATATAGCTTCTGAGGATACCTAACTGCGTTCTTCAACAAAGGATACCAAGAAAACAAAGCACATTTGATAACACAAGTAGACTGGAAAGCTGTAGCAATAGTTGTTTTAAACACAAACATGAATGGTAATGTTTCCATCTCTACCCCATGACAGCAGCCAGGAACGCGATCCTGTAGACATGGCTCAAGCAATACAGACTCTCGCCTAGATTACGAGTTTTGCGTTATGAGGGGTGCGGTCCTAACGAGCAGTTTATGCTCACCGTTCACCACAGACAATGCTGGTATTACGTGTTTTTACAAACCCGGCCTTAGCCGCAAAAAAGTGAGCGAAGAGCAAAATTTTGCTCCACATCTCACCTCAATACCAGTGCTGCTTACGGTAGCGGTAAGCTGCTAAAACGTGCTCGTGCTCGATTTCCCCATAGGAATCAATGGGGGAGAGCCGGCTGAAAAAAAACCTAACACCTGCAAAAAAGCAGCGAAAAGCTCCTAACGCAGCCCCATTGATTCCTATGGGGAAATAAAAGTTATGTCTACACCTAACACCCTAACATGAACCCCGAGTCTAAATACCCCTAATCTTACACTTATTAACCCCTAATCTGCCGCCCCCAACACCAACATTATATTATTAACCCCTAAACTGCCGGTCCGGACACCGCCGCCACCTACATTATACTTATGAACCCCTATTCTGCCGCCCCCAACATCGGCGACACCTACATTTTATTTATTAACCCCTAATCTGCCCCCAACGTCGCCGCCACTATAATGAAGTTATTAACCCCTAAACCTAAATCTAACCCTAACACCCCCTAACTTAAATATAATTTAAATAAATCTAAATAAAATTACTACAATTAACTAAATAATTCCTATTTAAAACTAAATACTTACCTATAAAATAAACCCTAAGCTAGCTACAATATAACTAATAGTTACATTATAGCTATCTTAGGGTTTATTTTTATTTTACAGGCAACTTTGTATTTATTTTAACTAGGTACAATAGTTATTAAATAGTTATTAACTATTTAATAACTACCTAGTTAAAATAAAGACAAAATTTACCTGTAAAATAAATCCTAACCCAAGCTACAATTACACCTAACACTACACTATAATTAAATTAATTACCTAAGTTAAATACAATTAATTACAATTAAATAAAATTATCTAAAGTACGAAAAAAACACACACTAAATTACAGAAAATAAAGAAATTACAACATTTTTAAACTAATTACACCTAATCTAATCCCCCTAACAAAATAAAAAAAGCCCCCGAAAATAAAAAAGCCCTACCGTACACTAAATTACAAATAGCCCTTAAAAGGGCCTTTTGCAGGCAATTGCCCCAAAGTAATCAGCTCTTTTACCTGTAAAAAAAAAAAAAAAAAAAGTACAAATACTCCCCCAACATTAAAACCCACCACCCACACAACCAACCCTACTCTGAAACTCACCCAATCCCCCCTTAAAAAAACCTAACACTAACCTCTTGAAGATCACCCTACCTTGAGAAGTCTTCACCCAACCGGGCAGAAGTCCTCAACGATTCCGGCAGAAGTGGTCCTCCAGACGGGCAGAAGTCTTCATCCAACCGGGCAGAAGTCTTTATCCAGACGGCATCTTCTATCTTCATCCATCTGGCGCGGAGCGGGTCCATCTTCAAGACATCCGACGGCTGACGACTGAATGAAGGTTCCTTTAAATGACGTCATCCAATATTGCGTCCCTTCATTCCCGATTGGCTGATAGAATTCTATTAGCCAATCGGAATTAAGGTAGAAAAAATCCTATTGGCTGATGCAATCAGCCAATAGGATTGGACTTCAATCCTATTGGCTGATCCAATCATCCAATAGGATTGAGCTGGCATTCTATTGGCTGTTCCAATCAGCCAATAGAATGCCAGTTCAATCCTATTGGCTGATTGCATCAGCCAATAGGATTTTTTTCTACCTTAATTCCGATTGGCTGATAGAATTCTATCAGCCAATCGGAATTAAAGGGACGCCATCTTGGATTACGTCATTTAAAGGTACCTTCATTCAGTCGTCGGCCGTCGGATGAAGAGGATGCTCCGCGTCGGATGTCTTGAAGATGGACTTCTGCCCGTCTGGAGGACCACTTCTGCCCGGTTGGATGAAGACTTCTGCCCGTCTGGAGGACCACTTCTGCCGGATTCGTTGAGGACTTCTGCCCGGTTGGGTGAATACTTCTCAAGGTAAGATCTTCAAGGGGTTAGTGTTAGGTTTAAGGGGGATTGGGTTGGTTTTAGAGTAGGGTTGGTTGTGTGGGTGGTGGGTTTTTTAATGTTGGGGGGGTATTTGTACTTTTTTTTTTTTTTTTACAGGTAAAAGAGCTGATTACTTTGGGGCAATGCCCCGCAAAAGGCCCTTTTAAGGGCTATTTGTAATTTAGTGTAGGGTAGGGCTTTTTTTTATTTTGGGTGGGCTTTTTTATTTTGTTAGGGGGATTAGATTAGGTGTAATTAGTTTAAAAATCTTGTAATTTCTTTATTATTTTCTGTAATTTAGTGGGTTTTTTCCATACTTTAGATTTAATTTAATTATAGTGTAGTGTTAGGTGTAATTGTAACTTAAGTTAGGTTTTATTTTACAGGTAACTGTCTTTATTTTAACTAGGTAGTTATTAAATAGTTAATAACTATTTAATAACTATTGTACCTAGTTAAAATAAATACAAAGTTGCCTGTAAAATAAAAATAAACCCTAAGATAGCTACAATGTAACTATTAGTTATATTGTAGCTAGCTTATGGTTTATTTTATAGGTAAGTATTTAGTTTTAAATAGGAATTATTTAGTTAATTATAGGAATTTTATTTAGATTTATTTAAATTATATTTAAGTTAGGGGGTGTTAGGGTTAGACTTAGGTTTAGGGGTTAATAACTTTATTATAGTGGCGGCGACGTTTGGGGTGGCAGATTAGGGGTTAATAATTGTAGGTAGGTGGTGGCGATGTTAGGGACGGCAGATTAGGGGTTAATAATATTTAACTAGTGTTTGTGATGCGGGAGTGCGGCGGTTTAGGGGTTAATATCTTTATTATAGTGGCAGCGATGTCCGGTTCGGCAGATTAGGGGTTAAAAATTTTATTTTAGTGTTTGCGATGTGGGGGGCCTCGGTTTAGGGGTTAATAGGTAGTTTATGGGTGTTAGTGTACTTTTTAGCACTTTAGTTAAGAGTTTTATGCTACGGCGTTGTAGTGTAAAACTCTTAACTACTGACTTTTAAATGCGGTACCAAGTCTTGACAGGAGAGGGTGTACAGCTCACTTTTGGTCAGACACGTAATACCGCTGGTATGCAAGTCCCATTGAAAATATAGTATACACAATTTACATAAGTGGATCTGGCCAAAAAGTGAGCGGTACACCTGTACCTGCAAGACTCTTAATACCAGCGGGCGTTAAAAAGCAGCGTTAGGACCTCTTAACGCTGCTTTTTAAGACTAACGCACAACTCATTATCTACGCTGTGGCCGGACAGAGATCCTCCGAAATGCTACAGTGTTTTAAAATCAAAATAAACTGCTACCTCGGGTTATACCTAATTTCAGGCCTGGGGTTGATAAAAGAGCCAATAGATTTAAAATAATATTAAAGGGACACTGAACCCAAATTTTTTTCTTTTGTAATTCAGAAAGAGCATGCAATTTTAAGCAACTTTCTAATTTACTCCAATTATCAATTTTTCTTCGTTCTCTTGCTATCATTATTTGAAAAAGAAGGCATCTAAGCTTTTTTTTTTTTTTGTTTCAGTACTCTGGACAGCACTTTTTTTATTGGTGGATGAATTTATCCACCAATCAGCAAGGACAACCCAGGTTTTTCACCAAAAATGGGCCGGCATCTAAACTTACATTCTTGCATTTCAAATAAAGATACCAAGAGAATGAAGAAAATTTGATAATAGGAGTAAAATAGAAAGTTGCTTAAAATGTCATGCTCAATCTGAATCACGAAAGAAAAATTTTGGGTACAGTGTCCCTTTAAAGAGACATTGGACTACTGGGTATAACTACAGTAGCGACTTACCATGATTTTATATTTCCTTTTGTGCCTGCAACTCTCTTTAAAGGGACACTAAACCAACATTTTTATTTTCTGATTCAGGTAGAGAATACAATTTTAAACAACATTCCAATTTACTTCTATTGTCTAATTTGCTTCATTCTTTAGCTATCCTTTGTTGAAGAAATAATGCACATGGGTGAGCCAATCACACGAGGCATCTATGTGCAGCCACCAATCAGCAGCTACTAAGCCTATCTAGATAGGCTTTTCAGCAAAAGATATCAAGAGAATGAAGCAAATCAGATAATAGAAGTACATTAAAAAGTTGTTTAAAATCGCATGCTCTTCCTAAATCATTAAATAAAATGTTTGGGTCTCATGCTTCTTTAAAGCTGTTTTCTTTTTTTTAACCCATTCCAGATGTTGCTTGGTGAAGCATACTAGGTGAGTACGTATTCTTGCATCCTGTGACAGCATTGGTGCACAGTGACTGATTAACGATGATGACATTGTGACAGATGTACCCTTCACTTTGTTCAAACTTGCATAGAAGAAAGCAGAAGTACTTTCTAGTTTTTTACATAGCTTAAAAGTTACACAACAAATGTAAAAAGCCCTCATGAATACTATAGGCCATTGCAAACACGTACAGCGTCTGTTCTGTATTGTGCACGCTAACGCTTCTGTCCCTTGATGCAAGAATTCTCAAAGGGACATGAAACCCAAAATTTTTCTATGGATGATTCAAGTAGAGCTTTTTACTTCTACTGTCAATTTTGTTTCATTCTCTTGGTGTCCTTTATTGAAGGAGCAACAATACACTACTGGGAGCTAGCTGGTCTCATTATTAATATAATAAGAGGCATATGTGTGCAGCCATCAATCAGCAGCTAGCTCACAGTAGTGCATTGCTGCTGCTGAGCCTACCTAGGTATGCTCTTCAACAAAGGATACCAAGAGAAGGAAACAAATTAGATAATAGAATCATGATTTGAATCATGATAAAACCTATTTTTTGGTTTCATGACCCTTTAATCTCCAAAATGGCAACACCGAGTGGTTACGTAAAGCTTTATCAAACGCCACCACTAATAGGTTAAGGGAATGGCTTCAAAGACAACTGGGAATAGAATGTTGAGTAGTAACCTTGCTACTGTAAATGTGCCCATCATTTTAATGTCCCTTTAATCCTTTAGTTAAACACTGCTGGAATAAGTTGATTTACTTACGTAGATTTGATAGTGATACATCGTTCTTGTTCATCTTTTCGTGTGTCTGTAAATCGTGTCTCACCAGCTCTGGAAGATGCTATAATTCCGGCTTTGCTTACTAATGAGTCTGTCAAAGTAGATTTCCCATGGTCAACATGAGCAATCACTGACATATTTCTAATGTTAGCTTTTTTGTCCATGATCCCTCGGATCTGGTCTATGGTGAAGTTAACCTATATGGAACAAAAATATCAGATTAGATCTCATTGTACATTTAACACATTGCATGTGCTGTCATAACATTATGGTGTTGGGGTGACGTTTCACAGTAAAATACTAAATTGCAGATGTTTTTTTCTGTCTAAAGGGACAGTCTACACTAAAATTGTTATTGTTTTAAAAGATAGATAACGCCTTTACTCCCCAGCTTTGCACAACTAACATTGCTATATTAATATACAGGTGGCCCTCGGTTTACAACGGTTCAATTTACACCGTTTCAGAATAACAACCTTTTTTTTCAGTCATGTGACTGCTATTGAAAAGCATTGAGAAGCAGTGCATTTATTAAAATAGCCAGTAGGTGGAGCTGTCTGCTTGTGTTACAGCAAAGATATGCAAACCAAGCAAGCTGAAATTAATCAGTTTAACCAGACCTGATCTATCGAGCAGTGTATTTATTAAAATAGCCAGATCTATCGAGCAGTGCATTTATTAAAATAGCCAGTAGGTGGAGCTGTCTGCTTGTGTTACAGCAAAGATATGCAAACCAAGCAAGCTGAAATTAATCAGTTTAACCAGACCTGATCTATCGAGCAGCTTGCAAAGGAACAAGATCTTCCTGTCTATAAATCAGTCCAGATTGGAACTGTTTGCAGAAAAATGCAAGTGAAGTCTGCGTTGTGTGATTATTTTATTAGGTTTATAATGCTGTTTAGCAAACGTTTTTGTTCATTTAACTTAGTTTAATTATATATTCTGTGTTGTGTGATTATTTGATTAGGTTTATAATGCTGTTTAGCATTTAAAGTCTTCAAAATAATGTATTAGGTGTTACTTATGTCAATTGTGAGAAGGGCCTGGAACCTAACTCCCTCACGTCCCATTGACTTACATTATAAACTGGGTTTCAATTTACAACCATTCCTTCTGGAACCTAACCCCCGGCGTAAACTGAGGGCTACCTGTACTTTATAACATTTAAATCTCTGCCTGTTTCTAAGTCACCACAGACAGCCTCTTATATGCTTTTTTATTAGCTTTTCACAACAAGAGATTGCCATATAGATAACATCGTGCTCACTCCCATGGAGTTGTGCAGGACACAGCATTAGTTGGCTAAAATGCAAGTCAATAGATAATAAATAAAATGTCATAAGATCAGGGGGTCAGAAGATGTTCAGATACAAGGTAATCACAGAAGTAAAAAGTATATTACTATAACTGTGTAAGTTATGTAAAACTGGGGAATAAGTAATAAAGGGGTTGGGTAAATTACTGCATAGGACAGCAATGCCACTGCTAGGGAGTTAGAATTTAGAAAGTAAACAAGTTTGTGGCAAGTGTGATACACTGTACATTGGGTGTGGGCAGCTGATGTCTCTGAGAGCAAGGGCAGTGCCAGATCTTCTATTTCACCATTTTATTATAAAGTCCTAGGAGTAAACTGCTCCATTTCACCGTCGCATCACATAGCCCTTGTAGTGTGTGCCAGCCCTTGATGGGTTAACAACGTCACAGCTTCCTAACATGCCCCTGTAAACAACATATCAACAGGGGGAACAGAAGACGCTGCCATTACTAAACCGGTGGGGTACGCTTCATGTTTGTATTAACCCCTCGTTAGCTAGATCACTATTAGAGCGCAGTTTAACTCTTTACGCCCAGCTAGATATATCTAACCACTGTGCCAGAAGGCAATGACGCAGCAACTTAACGCAAGGGCAGCTGAAGGATTGTGCTAAAGTGTATGTGTACCCGGGGAACCCCACACTGCCAGGGATTAGGGTCTACTCACCATGTTGGCGACAAGACAGCGATAACCAAGCAGCTGACAGTGGGATCTGAAAGAAGAAGGAGGACTGAAGGAGGCGTCGACGTCACAGGACGTCCACAGGCTGACAGGTGAGAGGTCACGTGACGGGGATGTCTCGTCAGTAACTCTGGCAACGTGATGCAAGAAGTTCTGCAGCAAGGACCGAGCACCTTTATTCTAAACCCTGTATTACAGTATCGTGTATAGCCCTGCGACATGCACGGATACACGTGCACACGCACATGCACCTCAGCAGTATACTGCAGTATTGTGTATAGGCCTCACAGTGAGCAACAGGGCACCTGCACATCAACAGTATACTGCAGTATTGTGTATAGCCCTGACAGTGTGTAACTGTACACCTGCACCTCAGCAGTATACTGCAGTATTGTGTATAGGCCTGACAGTGTGTAACTGTACACCTGCACCTCAGCAGTATACTGCAGTATTGTCTATAGCCCTGACAGTGTGCAACTGTACACCTGCACCTCAGCAGTATACTGCAGTATTGTGTATAGGCCTGACAGTGTGTAACTGTACACCTGCACCTCAGCAGTATACTGCAGTATTGTCTATAGCCCTGACAGTGTGCAACTGTACACCTGCACCTCAGCAGTATACTGCAGTATTGTGTATAGGCCTGACAGTGTGTAACTGTACACCTGCACCTCAGCAGTATACTGCAGTATTGTGTATAGTCCTGACAGTGTGCAACTGTACACCTGCACCTCAGCAGTATACTGCAGTATTGTGTATAGGCCTGACAGTGTGTAACTGTACACCTGCACCTCAGCAGTATACTGCAGTATTATGTATAGGCCTGACAGTGTGTAACTGTAGACCTGCACCTCAGCAGTATACTGCAGTATTATGTATAGGCCTGACAGTGTGCAACTGTACACCTGCACCTCAGCAGTATACTGCAGTATTGTGTATAGGCCTGACAGTGTGTAACTGTACACCTGTACCTCAGCAGTATACTGCAGTATTATGTATAGGCCTGACAGTGTGTAACTGTAGACCTGCACCTCAGCAGTATACTGCAGTATTATGTATAGGCCTGACAGTGTGCAACTGTACACCTGCACCTCAGCAGTATACTGCAGTATTGTGTATAGGCCTGACAGTGTGTAACTGTACACCTGCACCTCAGCAGTATACTGCAGTATTGTGTATAGCCCTGACAGTGTGTAACTGTACACCTGCACCTCAGCAGTATACTGCAGTATTGTGTATAGGCCTGACAGTGTGTAACTGTACACCTGCACCTCAGCAGTATACTGCAGTATTGTGTATAGCCCTGACAGTGTGTAAATGTACACCTGCACCTCAGCAGTATACTGCAGTATTGTGTATAGACCTGACAGTGTGCAACTGTACACCTGCACCTCAGCAGTATACTGCAGTATTGTGTATAGGCCTGACAGTGTGCAACTGTACAACTGCACCTCAGCTGTATACTGCAGTATTGTGTATAGGCCTGACAGTGTGCAACTGTACACCTGCACCTCAGCAGTATACTGCAGTTTTATGTATAGGCCTGACAGTGTGTAACTGTACACCTGCACCTCAGCAGTATACTGCAGTATTATGTATAGCCCTGACAGTGTGTAACTGGACACCTGCACATCAGCATTATACTGCAGTATTGTGTATAGGGCTGACAGTGTGTAACTGTACACCTGCACCTCAGCAGTATACTGCAGTATTGTGTATAGGCCTGACAGTGTGCAACTGTACACCTGCACCTCAGCAGTATACTGCAGTATTGTGTATAGGCCTGACAGTGTGTAACTGTACACCTGCACCTCAGCAGTATACTGCAGTATTATGTATAGGCCTGACAGTGTGTAACTGTACACCTGCACCTCAGCATTATACTGCAGTATTGTGTATAGGCCTGACAGTGTGTAACTGTACACCTGCACCTCAGCATTATACTGCAGTATTGTGTATAGGGCTGACAGTGTGTAACTGTACACCTGCACCTCAGCAGTATACTGCAGTATTATGTATAGGCCTGACAGTGTGCAACAGGGCACCTGCACCTCAGCAGTATACTGTAGTATTGTGTATAGGCCTGACAGTGTGTAACTGTACACCTGCACCTCAGCAGTATACTGCAGTATTGTGTATAGGCCTGACAGTGTGTAACTGTACACCTGCACCTCAGCAGTATACTGCAGTATTGTGTATAGGCCTGACAGTGTGTAACTGTATACCTGCACCTCAGCAGTATATTGCAGTATTGTGTATAGCCCTGACAGTGTGCAACTGTACTCCTGCACCTCAGCAGTATACTGCAGTATTGTGTATAGGCCTGACAGTGAGCAACTGTACACCTGCA
This sequence comes from Bombina bombina, assembly GCF_027579735.1. Taxonomy (NCBI): domain Eukaryota; kingdom Metazoa; phylum Chordata; class Amphibia; order Anura; family Bombinatoridae; genus Bombina; species Bombina bombina. Next base: position 62,106,171 of record NC_069500.1, on the reverse strand, counting down.
CCTCAGCATTATACTGCAGTATTGTGTATAGGCCTGACAGTGTGTAACTGTACACCTGCACCTCAGCAGTATACTGCAGTATTATGTATAGGCCTGACAGTGTGTAACTGTATACCTGCACCTCAGCAGTATATTGCAGTATTGTGTATAGCCCTGACAGTGTGCAACTGTACTCCTGCACCTCAGCAGTATACTGCAGTATTGTGTATAGGCCTGACAGTGAGCAACTGTACACCTGCACCTCAGCATTATACTGCAGTATTGTGTATAGGGCTGACAGTGTGTAACTGTACACCTGCACCTCAGCAGTATACTGCAGTATTATGTATAGGCCTGACAGTGTGCAACAGGGCACCTGCACCTCAGCAGTATACTGCAGTATTGTGTATAGGCCTGACAGTGAGCAACTGTACACCTGCACCTCAGCATTATACTGCAGTATTGTGTATAGGGCTGACAGTGTGTAACTGTACACCTGTACCTCAGCAGTATACTGCAGTATTGTGTATAGCCCTGACAGTGTGTAACTGTACACCTGCACCTCAGCATTATACTGCAGTATTGTGTATAGGGCTGACAGTGTGTAACTGTACACCTGCACCTCAGCAGTATACTGCAGTATTATGTATAGGCCTGACAGTGTGCAACAGGGCACCTGCACCTCAGCAGTATACTGTAGTATTGTGTATAGGCCTGACAGTGTGTAACTGTACACTTGCACCTCAGCATTATACTGCAGTATTGTGTATAGGCCTGACAGTGTGTAACTGTACACCTGCACCTCAGCATTATACTGCAGTATTGTGTATAGGCCTGACAGTGTGTAACTGTACACCTGCACCTCAGCATTATACTGCAGTATTGTGTATAGGGCTGACAGTGTGCAACTGTACACCTGCACCTCAGCAGTATACTGCAGTATTATGTATAGGCCTGACAGTGTGCAACTCTACACCTGTACCTCAGCAGTATACTGCAGTATTGTGTATAGCCCTGACAGTGTACAACTGTACACATGCACCTCAGCAGTATACTGCAGTATTGTGTATAGGCCTGACAGTGTGCAACTCTACACCTGTACCTCAGCAGTATACTGCAGTATTGTGTATAGCCCTGACAGTGTGCAACTGTACACCTGCACCTCAGCAGTATACTGCAGTATTGTGTATAGGCCTGACAGTGTGCAACTCTACACCTGTACCTCAGCAGTATATTGCAGTATTGTGTATAGCCCTGACAGTGTGCAACTGTACTCCTGCACCTCAGCAGTATACTGCAGTATTGTGTATAGGCCTGACAGCGTGCAACTGTACACCTGTACCTCAGCAGTATACTGCAGTATTATGTATAGCCCTGACAGTGTGCAACTGTACTCCTGCACCTCAGCAGTATACTGCAGTATTGTGTATAGGCATGACAGTGTACAACTGTACACCTGCACCTCAGCAGTTTACTGCAGTATTGTGTATAGGCCTGACAGTGTGTAACTGTACACCTGCACCTCAGCATTATACTGCAGTATTGTGTATAGGCCTGACAGTGTGTAACTGTACACCTGCACCTCAGCATTATACTGCAGTATTGTGTATAGGGCTGACAGTGTACAACAGTACACCTGCACCTCAGCAGTTTACTGCAGTATTGTGTATAGGCCTGACAGCGTGCAACTGTACACCTGCACCTCAGCAGTATACTGCAGTATTATGTATAGGCCTGACAGTGTGCAACTGTACACCTGCACCTCAGCATTATACTGCAGTATTGTGTATAGGCCTGACAGTGTGTAACTGTACACTTGCACCTCAGCAGTATACTGCAGTATTGTTTATAGGCCTGACAGTGAGCAACTGTACACCTGCACCTCAGCAGTATACTGCAGTATTATGTATAGGCCTGACAGTGTGCAACTCTACACCTGTACCTCAGCAGTATACTGCAGTATTGTGTATAGCCCTGACAGTGTGCAACTGTACACCTGCACCTCAGCAGTATACTGCAGTATTGTGTATAGGCCTGACAGTGTGCAACTGTACACCTGCACCTCAGCAGTATGCTACAGTATTGTGTATAGGCCTGACAGTGTGCAACTGTACACCTGCACCTCAGCAGTATACTGCAGTATTGTGTATAGCCCTGACAGTGTACAACTGTACACATGCACCTCAGCAGTATACTGCAGTATTGTGTATAGCCCTGACAGTGTGCAACTGTACACCTGCACCTTAGCAGTATACTGCAGTATTGTGTATAGGCCTGACAGTGTGCAACTCTACACCTGCACCTCAGCAGTATACTGCAGTATTGTGTATAGGCCTGACAGTGTGCAACTCTACACCTGCACCTCAGCAGTATACTGCAGTATTGTGTATAGGCCTGACAGTGTGCAACTCTACACCTGTACCTCAGCAGTATACTGCAGTATTGTGTATAGCCCTGACAGTGTACAACTGTACACATGCACCTCAGCAGTATACTGCAGTATTGTGTATAGGCCTGACAGTGTGCAACTCTACACCTGTACCTCAGCAGTATACTGCAGTATTGTGTATAGCCCTGACAGTGTGCAACTGTACACCTGCACCTCAGCAGTATACTGCAGTATTGTGTATAGGCCTGACAGTGTGCAACTCTACACCTGTACCTCAGCAGTATATTGCAGTATTGTGTATAGCCCTGACAGTGTGCAACTGTACTCCTGCACCTCAGCAGTATACTGCAGTATTGTGTATAGGCATGACAGTGTACAACTGTACACCTGCACCTCAGCAGTTTACGGCAGTATTGTGTATAGGCCTGACAGCGTGCAACTGTACACCTACACCTCAGCAGTATAATGCAGTATTGTGTATAGGCCTGACAGTGTGCAACTGTACACCTGCACCTCAGCAGTATACTGTAGTATTGTGTATTGGCCTGACAGTGTGCAACTGTACACCTGCACCTCAGCAGTATACTGCAGTATTGTGTATAGGCCTGACGGTGTGCAAATGTACACCTGCACCTCAGCAGTATACTGCAGTATTGTGTATAGGCCTGACAGTGTGCCACTCTACAACTGTACCTCAGCAGTATACTGCAGTATTGTGTATAGCCCTGACAGTGTGCAACTGTACACCTGCACCTCAGCAGTATACTGCAGTATTGTCTATAGGCCTGACAGTGTGCAACTGTACACCTGCACCTCAGCAGTATACTGCAGTATTGTCTATAGGCCTGACAGTGTGCAACTGTACACCTGTACCTCAGCAGTATACTGCAGTATTATGTATAGGCCTGACAGTGTGCAACTGTACACCTGTACCTCAGCAGTATACTGCAGTATTGTGTATAGGCCTGACAGTGTGCAACAGGGCACCTGCACCTCAGCAGTATACTGCAGTATTGTGTATAGCCCTGACAGTGTGCAACTGTACACCTGCACCTCATCAGTATACTGCAGTATTATGTATAGGCCTGACAGTGTGTAACTGTACACCTGCACCTCAGCAGTATACTGCAGTATTGTGTATAGTCCTGACAGTGTGCAACTGTAGACCTGCACGTCAGCAGTATACTGCAGTATTGTGTATAGCCCTGACAGTGTGCAACTGTAGACCTGCACCTCAGCAGTATACTGCAGTATTATGTATAGCCCTGACAGTGTGAAACTGTGGACCTGCATCTCAGCTGTATACTGCAGTATTATGTATAGGCCTGACAGTGTGCAACTGTACTCCTGCACCTCAGCAGTATACTGCAGTATTGTGTATAGGCATGACAGTGTACAACTGTACACCTGCACCTCAGCAGTTTACTGCAGTATTGTGTATAGGCCTGACAGCGTGCAACTGTACACCTACACCTCAGCAGTATAATGCAGTATTGTGTATAGGCCTGACAGTGTGCAACAGGGCACCTGCACCTCAGCAGTATACTGCAGTATTGTGCATAGCCCTGACAGTGTGCAACTGTACACCTGCACCTCAGCAGTATACTGCAGTATTATGTATAGGTCTGACAGTGTGCAACTGTACACATGCACCTCAGCAGTATACTGTAGTATTGTGTATAGCCCTGACAGTGTGCAACTGTACACCTGTACCTCAGCAGTATACTGCAGTATTGTGTATAGGCTTGACAGTGTGTAACTGTACACTTGCACCTCAGCAGTATACTGCAGTATTGTGTATAGGCCTGACAGTGTGCAACTGTACACCTGCACCTCAGCAGTATACTGCAGTATTGTGTATAGGCCTGACGGTGTGCAAATGTACACCTGCACCTCAGCAGTATACTGCAGTATTGTGTATAGGCCTGACAGTGTGCAACTCTACACCTGTACCTCAGCAGTATATTGCAGTATTGTGTATAGCCCTGACAGTGTGCAACTGTACACCTGCACCTCAGCAGTATACTGCAGTATTATGTATAGGCCTCACAGTGTGTAACTGTACACCTGCACCTCAGCAGTATACTGCATTATTGTGTATAGGCCTGACAGTGTGCAACTGTACACCTGCACCTCAGCAGTATACTGCAGTATTGTGTATAGGCCTGACAGTGTACAACTGTACACCTGCACCTCAGCAGTATACTGCAGTATTGTGTATAGCCCTGACAGTGTGCAACTGGACCTCAGCAGTATACTGCAGTATTGTGTATAGGCCTGACAGTGTGCTGCACCTCAGCAGTATACTGTAGTATTATGTATAGGCCTGACAGTGTGCAACTCTACACCTGTACCTCAGCAGTATACTGCAGTATTGTGTATAGCCCTGACAGTGTACAACTGTACACATGCACCTCAGCAGTATACTGCAGTATTGTGTATAGCCCTGACAGTGTGCAACTGTACACCTGCACCTCAGCAGTATACTGCAGTATTGTGTATAGGCCTGACAGTGTGCAACTGTACACCTGCACCTCAGCAGTATGCTACAGTATTGTGTATAGGCCTGACAGTGTGCAACTGTACACCTGCACCTCAGCAGTATACTGCAGTATTGTGTATAGCCCTGACAGTGTACAACTGTACACATGCACCTCAGCAGTATACTGCAGTATTGTGTATAGCCCTGACAGTGTGCAACTGTACACCTGCACCTTAGCAGTATACTGCAGTATTGTGTATAGGCCTGACAGTGTGCAACTCTACACCTGTACCTCAGCAGTATACTGCAGTATTGTGTATAGCCCTGACAGTGTGCAACTCTACACCTGCACCTCAGCAGTATACTGCAGTATTGTGTATAGGCCTGACAGTGTGCAACTCTACACCTGTACCTCAGCAGTATACTGCAGTATTGTGTATAGCCCTGACAGTGTACAACTGTACACATGCACCTCAGCAGTATACTGCAGTATTGTGTATAGGCCTGACAGTGTGCAACTCTACACCTGTACCTCAGCAGTATACTGCAGTATTGTGTATAGCCCTGACAGTGTGCAACTGTACACCTGCACCTCAGCAGTATACTGCAGTATTGTGTATAGGCCTGACAGTGTGCAACTCTACACCTGTACCTCAGCAGTATATTGCAGTATTGTGTATAGCCCTGACAGTGTGCAACTGTACTCCTGCACCTCAGCAGTATATTGCAGTATTGTGTATAGGCCTGACAGTGTGCATCTGTACACCTGCACCTCAGCAGTATACTGCAGTATTGTGTATAGGCATGACAGTGTACAACTGTACACCTGCACCTCAGCAGTTTACTGCAGTATTGTGTATAGGCCTGACAGTGTGCAACTGTACACCTGTACCTCAGCAGTATACTGCAGTATTGTGTATAGGCCTGACAGTGTGCAACAGGGCACCTGCACCTCAGCAGTATACTGCAGTATTGTGTATAGCCCTGACAGTGTGCAATTGTACACCTGCACCTCAGCAGTATACTGCAGTATTGTGTATAGGCCTGACAGTGTGCAACTGTACACCTGCACCTCAGCAGTATACTACAGTATTGTGTATAGGCCTGACAGTGTGCAACTGTACACCTGCACCTCAGCAGTATAGTGCAGTATTGTATGTAGCCCTGACAGTGTGCAACTGTACACCTGCACCTCAGCAGTATACTGCAGTATTGTGTATAGCCCTGACAGTGTGCAACTGTACACCTGCACCTCAGCAGTATACTGCAGTATTGTGTATAGTCCTGACAGTGTGCAACTGTAGACCTGCACGTCAGCAGTATTATCTATAGCCCTGACAGTGTGCAACTGTAGACCTGCACCTCAGCAGTATACTGCAGTATTATGTATAGCCCTGACAGTGTGAAACTGTGGACCTGCATCTCAGCTGTATACTGCAGTATTATGTATAGGCCTGACAGTGTGCAACTGTACTCCTGCACCTCAGCAGTATACTGCAGTATTGTGTATAGGCATGACAGTGTACAACTGTACACCTGCACCTCAGCAGTTTACTGCAGTATTGTGTATAGGCCTGACAGCGTGCAACTGTACACCTACACCTCAGCAGTATAATGCAGTATTGTGTATAGGCCTGACAGTGTGCAACAGGGCACCTGCACCTCAGCAGTATACTGCAGTATTGTGCATAGCCCTGACAGTGTGCAACTGTACACCTGCACCTCAGCAGTATACTGCAGTATTATGTATAGGTCTGACAGTGTGCAACTGTACACATGCACCTCAGCAGTATACTGTAGTATTGTGTATAGCCCTGACAGTGTGCAACTGTACACCTGTACCTCAGCAGTATACTGCAGTATTGTGTATAGGCTTGACAGTGTGTAACTGTACACTTGCACCTCAGCAGTATACTGCAGTATTGTGTATAGGCCTGACAGTGTGCAACTGTACACCTGCACCTCAGCAGTATACTGCAGTATTGTGTATAGGCCTGACGGTGTGCAAATGTACACCTGCACCTCAGCAGTATACTGCAGTATTGTGTATAGGCCTGACAGTGTGCAACTCTACACCTGTACCTCAGCAGTATACTGCAGTATTGTGTATAGCCCTGACAGTGTACAACTGTACACATGCACCTCAGCAGTATACTGCAGTATTGTGTATAGGCCTGACAGTGTGCAACTCTACACATGTACCTCAGCAGTATACTGCAGTATTGTGTATAGCCCTGACAGTGTGCAACTGTACACCTGCACCTCAGCAGTATACTGCAGTATTGTGTATAGGCCTGACAGTGTGCAACTCCACACCTGTACCTCAGCAGTATATTGCAGTATTGTGTATAGCCCTGACAGTGTGCAACTGTACACCTGCACCTCAGCAGTATACTGCAGTATTATGTATAGGCCTCACAGTGTGTAACTGTACACCTGCACCTCAGCAGTATACTGCATTATTGTGTATAGGCCTGACAGTGTGCAACTGTACACCTGCACCTCAGCAGTATACTGCAGTATTGTGTATAGGCCTGACAGTGTACAACTGTACACCTGCACCTCAGCAGTATACTGCAGTATTGTGTATAGGCCTGACAGTGTACAACTGTACACCTGCACCTCAGCAGTATACTGCAGTATTGTGTATAGCCCTGACAGTGTGCAACTGGACCTCAGCAGTATACTGCAGTATTGTGTATAGGCCTGACAGTGTGCTGCACCTCAGCAGTATACTGTAGTATTATGTATAGGCCTGACAGTGTGCAACTCTACACCTGTACCTCAGCAGTATACTGCAGTATTGTGTATAGCCCTGACAGTGTACAACTGTACACATGCACCTCAGCAGTATACTGCAGTATTGTGTATAGCCCTGACAGTGTGCAACTGTACACCTGCACCTCAGCAGTATACTGCAGTATTGTGTATAGGCCTGACAGTGTGCAACTGTACACCTGCACCTCAGCAGTATGCTACAGTATTGTGTATAGGCCTGACAGTGTGCAACTGTACACCTGCACCTCAGCAGTATACTGCAGTATTGTGTATAGCCCTGACAGTGTACAACTGTACACATGCACCTCAGCAGTATACTGCAGTATTGTGTATAGCCCTGACAGTGTGCAACTGTACACCTGCACCTCAGCAGTATACTGCAGTATTGTGTGTAGCCCTGACAGTGTGCAACTGTACACCTGCACCTCAGCAGTATACTGCAGTATTGTGTATAGTCCTGACAGTGTGCAACTGTAGACCTGCACGTCAGCAGTATACTGCAGTATTATCTATAGCCCTGACAGTGTGCAACTGTAGACCTGCACCTCAGCAGTATACTGCAGTATTGTGTATAGGCCTGACAGTGTGCAACTGTACACCTGCACCTCAGCAGTATACTGCAGTATTATCTATAGCCCTGACAGTGTGCAACTGTAGACCTGCACCTCAGCAGTATACTGCAGTATTATGTATAGCCCTGGCAGTGTTCAACTGTACACCTGCATCTCAGCTGTATACTGCAGTATTATGTATAGGCCTGACAGTGTGCAACTGTACTCCTGCACCTCAGCAGTATACTGCAGTATTGTGTATAGGCATGACAGTGTACAACTGTACACCTGCACCTCAGCAGTTTACTGCAGTATTGTGTATAGGCCTGACAGCGTGCAACTGTACACCTGCACCTCAGCAGTATACTGCAGTATTATGTATAGGCCTGACAGTGTGCAACTGTACACATGCACCTCAGCAGTATACTGTAGTATTGTGTATAGGCCTGACAGTGTGCAACTGTACACCTGCACCTCAGCAGTATACTGCAGTATTGTGTATAGGCCTGACGGTGTGCAAATGTACACCTGCACCTCAGCAGTATACTGCAGTATTTTGTATAGGCCTGACAGTGTGCAACTCTACAACTGTACCTCAGCAGTATACTGCAGTATTGTGTATAGCCCTGACAGTGTACAACTGTACACATGCACCTCAGCAGTATACTGCAGTATTGTGTATAGGCCTGACAGTGTGCAACTCTACACCTGTACCTCAGCAGTATACTGCAGTATTGTGTATAGCCCTGACAGGTGTGCAACTGTACACCTGCACCTCAGCAGTATACTGCAGTATTGTGTATAGGCCTGACAGTGTGCAACTCTACACCTGTACCTCAGCAGTATATTGCAGTATTGTGTATAGCCCTGACAGTGTGCAACTGTACACCTGCACCTCAGCAGTATACTGCAGTATTATGTATAGCCCTGACAGTGTGCAACTGTAGACCTGCACCTCAGCAGTATACTGCAGTATTATGTATAGCCCTGGCAGTGTGCAACTGTACACCTTCATCTCAGCTGTATACTGCAGTATTATTTATAGGCCTGACAGTGTGCAACTGTACTCCTGCACCTCAGCAGTATACTGCAGTATTGTGTATAGGCATGACAGTGTACAACTGTACACCTGCACCTCAGCAGTTTACTGCAGTATTGTGTATAGGCCTGACAGCGTGCAACTGTACACCTGCACCTCAGCAGTATACTGCAGTATTATGTATAGGCCTGACAGTGTGCAACTGTACACATGCACCTCAGCAGTATACTGTAGTATTGTGTATAGGCCTGACAGTGTGCAACTGTACACCTGCACCTCAGCAGTATACTGCAGTATTGTGTATAGGCCTGACAGTGTGCAACTGTACACCTGCACCTCAGCAGTATACTGCAGTATTGTGTATAGGCCTGACAGTGTGCAACTGTACACCTGCACCTCAGCAGTATACTGCAGTATTATGTATAGGCCTGACAGTGTGCAACTGTACACATGCACCTCAGCAGTATACTGTAGTATTGTGTATAGGCCTGACAGTGTGCAACTGTACACCTGCACCTCAGCAGTATACTGCAGTATTGTGTATAGGCCTGACGGTGTGCAAATGTACACCTGCACCTCAGCAGTATACTGCAGTATTGTGTATAGGCCTGACAGTGTGCAACTCTACACCTATACCTCAGCAGTATACTGCAGTATTGTGTATAGCCCTGACAGTGTACAACTGTACACCTGCACCTCAGCAGTATACTGCAGTATTGTGTATAGGCCTGACAGTGTGCAACTCTACACCTGTACCTCAGCAGTATATTGCAGTATTGTGTATAGCCCTGACAGTGTGCAACTGTACACCTGCACCTCAGCAGTATACTGTAGTATTGTGTATAGCCCTGACAGTGTGCAACTCTACACCTGCACCTCAGCAGTATACTGCAGTATTGTGTATAGGCCTGACAGTGTGCAACTGTACACCTGCACCTCAGCAGTATATTGCAGTATTGTGTATAGGCCTGACAGTGTGCATCTGTACACCTGCACCTCAGCAGTATACTGCAGTATTGTGTATAGCCCTGACAGTGTGCAACTGGACCTCAGCAGTATACTGCAGTATTGTGTATAGGCCTGACAGTGTGCTGCACCTCAGCAGTATACTGTAGTATTATGTATAGGCCTGACAGTGTGCAACTCTACACCTGTACCTCAGCAGTATACTGCAGTATTATGTATAGCCCTGACAGTGTGCAACTGTACACCTGCACCTCAGCAGTATACTTCAGTATTGTGTATAGCCCTGACAGTGTGCAACTGTACACCTGCACCTCAGCAGTATACTGCAGTATTGTGTATAGCCCTGACAGTGTGCAACTGTACACCTGCACCTCAGCAGTATACTGCAGTATTGTGTATAGGCCTGACAGTGTGCAACTGTACACCTGTACCTCAGCAGTATACTGCAGTATTGTGTATAGGCCTGACAATGTGCAACTGTAAACCTGCACCTCAGCAGTATACTGCAGTATTATGTATAGGCCTGACAGTGTGTAACATAGAAACATAGATATTGACGGCAGATAAGAGCCATAGGCCCAGCAAGTCTGCCCGACCTTACCTAACAGTATAAACTTATCTAGTGCGTAGGATAGCCTTATGCTTGTCCCATGCATTTTTAAAGTCCCCCACAGTGTTTGTTGCTACTACCTCTTGAGGAAGTTTATTCCATAAATCAATCACTCTTTCTGTAAAGAAGTGCTTCCTCAAATTACTCCTGAATCTACTATCCTTTAGCTTGAGCTCATGACCCCTTGTTCTTGAATTTTCCATTTTATGTAAAATACCCACAGCCTCAGTTTTACTAAAACCTTTAATGTACTTGAAAGTTGCTATCATATCACCTCTTTCCCTTCTCTCCTCTAAGCAATACATATTTAGGTCATTGCGCCTATCCTGGTAAGTTTTATTTTTTAGACCATGTACCATTTTGGTAGCCCTCCTTTGCACAGATTCAAGTTTGTTAATATCCTTCTGAAGATATGGCCTCCAGAACTGCACACAATACTCAAGATGAGGCCTAACTAATGATCTATAAAGTGGCATAAGAACCTTACTATTTCTGCTGCAAATACCTCTACCAATACATCCAAGCATTCTGCTAGCCTTACTCGCTGCCTTACTACATTGTTTACTAAGTTTTAAATCATCTGAAATAATAATTCCCAAGTCCTGTTCCTCGTCTGTAACAGTCAGTAAAGTGTCATTGAGTCTGTAATTAACATTTGGATTTTTCTTCCCTAAATGCATTATTTTACACTTTGCTGTGTTAAACTTTAGATCCCAGTCGTTTGTCCAATCCTCCAATTGTTGTATATCACTTCTCATTTTGTCTTCCCCCCCCTGGAACATCCACTCTGTTGCATATTTTTGTATCATCTGCAAAGAGACATACTTTCCCCTGTAGCCCTTTGCTGATATCACAGATAAATATGTTAAACAAAACAGGCCCCAGAACTGTCATATTCCTGTAGCTTTAAGAACTAAGACCAACCCACTCCTTCACCTCCCTTTAAAGGTGTGTTCAGTACACCTGTGCTTTGCTTGATAATTGAAGTTTGTAGTTCCCACTCTGCTTCAAGCTCTAAAGCTAAATTCTACAGATCCTGCTTTTGTACCTGTTAAAGGAAATCCTTGTTGTCATTTCTCCAGCTTCTAAACCTAAGAAGCATTTCCTGCTGCTTTACACTTCAAGGAACAGTCTTTGGCAGCAACTCTTGCAAGTCTGTGTTAACTCTGCAGTCTGATTTTCCAGCCAGCTCCTTTACTGAGTGTTTACCTCTACCAGGAAATAAGAACATCTTCCCTGCTGTGATCCATTTTGACTCAGTGCCAACTTCGCTCTCTGCAGTTCTAAACTCACTTGCAAGTATCATTAATTTTATATACAATTGTCTATAGCTGTATATATTCTTATCCAAAGTTCTGCTGACATACAAACTGTTAAAGTGCTCACAACTGGTTAAATCTGGCTCTCTCCTTCTCTCTGCATCACACACTCTGCCTGCTGTAACCTGATACCTCTTGATATATGGACACTGCAGACTGCAAATCAGTTTCTCATTTCTAAGCTTAACTATAAAGAGACTTTGCTATAAAATTCTGCTTTTCTCAGACAATACCAATAAGCTGCTTGTTTGCTGCCTCCTATCTTTAAAGAACACAACTCTTTAGAACTGTGTAAAATATACAAAGGCTTCATTTCATCTGTTTTATTCACTTTATTTTGATTTTGTAAAGTGTTATAAAAAGAACTTGTACTAAGTAAACCAGCTATCTCCCTTGGTAATAACCTTTTGTATAAGCCTGTTTTACTTAAGGTTCTCTGGGAATAGCCACATTATACAAGCTTATAACAAGAACTGACCCCTGAGGAACACCACTAGTAACAGCCCCCTCTGCTGAATGAACTCCATTTACTAAGACACTTTGTTTTCTGTCCTTAAGCCAGCATTCCACCCAGTTCACAATTTTTGAATCTAGACCAAGGAGATATAGTTTGTGAATAAGTTTATTGTGTGGGACGGTGTCAAATGCTTTGCTGAAATCTAGATATGCTACATCAACTGCTCCTCCTTTGTCTAATACTTTTGTTACATAATCAAAGAAGTCAATTAGATTAGTCTGACATGATCTCCCTGAAGTAAAACCATGGTGATTTTGGTCCTCTAAATTGTTTGTCTTTATGTAAGTCATAATTCTTTCCTTTAAGAGGCTTTCCATTAATTTCCCTACTACTGAAGTTAAACTAACTGGCCTGTAGTTGCCAGATTCTTCTCTACTGCCCTTTTTATGAAGAGGTATTACATTTGCTATTCTCCAATCATCTGGGACAGCTCCTGTTAATAGTGACTGATTAAACAGATCAGTTAATGGGACAGTTAGCACTGATCGAAGTTCTTTTAAAACCCTTGGATGAATATTATCAGGACCCACTGCCTTTGTAACATTTATTTTTGATAATGCTAACAAAACCTCATCCTCTGTAAAAAGATTACTGTTAAGCTTGTTTCTATTTTGCATAGCATCCCTTAATGTAGACATTGTATCTTCACAATCTTTAGTGAAAACAGAACAGAAGTAATCATTGAGACAGTCTGCAATCTGCTTATCTCCTTCTATTATTCTACCATCAACTGATTTCAATTTTACTATTCCTACCTTATTTTTTCTTCTTTCACTGATATATCTAAAGAATGTTTTGTCCCCATGTTTTACTGACTGTGCTATCTTCTCTTCTGCATGAGCTTTAACCTTCCTAATTAACTGCTTAGTCTTTTTTTGTTGGAGTCTCCATATTTTCATATCATCATCTGCTTGTGTGTGTCTGTAATTTTTATAAGCTATCTTTTTTGTCTTTACAGCATGTGCTACTTCTTTGGAAAACCAAATTGGTTTCCGCTTTCTTTTACTTTTACAGACATGTCTAATACAGTGTGCGGTTGCATCTAAAATGGCACCTTTCACAAATTCCCACTGTTCTTGAACCCCTGTAATAAGATTTTTCCCCTTTAAATAGTTTTTTAGGTATTCTCCCATTAATGAAAAATCTGCCGTCCTAAAGTCTAAAACTTTTGTTTTAGTCTGGGTGGACAGTTCCTGAACATGAATACTAAACCAAACAGATTGATGATCACTGGATCCTAAGTTCTCACCTACAGACACATCTGAAACTGTATCACTGTTTGTAAGTATTAGATCTAATATAGCTTCCTTACGAGTTGGTTCCTTGACTAATTGTTCAAGTGATTCCCCTAGCAGAGATTCAAGAATATACCTGCTTCTAGCCGATCTAGCAGAAGGAATCTTCCAGTCTATATCTGGCAAATTAAAGTCCCCCAGTACTATAACCTTACCCTTCATGGTCATTTTGGTTATTTCATCTAATAACAGATTGTCCAGTTTTTCATCCTGCAATGGAGGCCTATATACAACCCCTATTCTAAAAACATTTTTATCTCCAATTTCCAAAGTCACCCAAATACTTTCCACCTCATCATTTGTTCCTACAATTTCAGTAACCTTTATATTTTCATTTACATACAAAGCAACTCCTCTACCTTTCTTTCCTACTATGTTCTTTTTAAATAACCTGTATCCAGGTATGACTATGTCCCAGTCATGCAAATCATTGTACCATGTTTCTGTTATAGCTACTAAATCCAAGTTGTCCCTAGTCATTATTGAAATGAGTTCAGGTAATTTATTTCCTAAGCTGCGAGCATTTGTGCTCATGGCACGAATAATTTTTCTACTAGAATTTCTAGAATTGTTACTTGGACTAACAGTTTTGGCATGCTGTGGGGGGCAGGTGGATATATTAATGCTACCCCCCTTTATTAGTTTAAATGATTTCTAATAAAGTATTTGAACTCCTCTCCCAGATACTCTGTTCCTTTAGCATCCAAATGCAAGCCATCTCTCCTAAATAACCTAGTATCTTTCCAAACAGAGCTATAATGACCAATAAAACCAAATCCTCGTTCCCTGCACCACTTATCTAACCAAGAATTAAATGTTGTTATCCGCTCCATCTTTCCTGCTTCCTGGTCATACACAGGTAAAATAGCAGAAAATGATAGAGTTGATGCCACAGTCTCTAAATGATTACCTAGGTCACAAAACTCTTTCTGAACAGCAGCAACATGATTACTAGCCAGATCATTTGTTCCTAAATGAACAATCACATCTAACTCACTTCCCTTTCCTGCTTCCTTAACAATTCTCAAAATACGATTCCTATCCCTGTGAGCAGTAGCTCCTGGAAGACATCTAACCTCCCTTGTTTCTCCTTTACTTTCACCTAAATACACATTCCTCAAAATAGAGTCACCCACTAACAGTCTTTTTCTCAAAAACACATCTGCAGTTCTTTCCTGTGTTATGTTACCTGGAGAATCAGGTGCCAATAGATTTAAATTACCTGTTACAGCTTCAGAGGGCTCAGAAACAGCAATCTCCTCATCACAAGTGTATTCGGCAAGAGCAGCATAGGAGTTTTGCAATGGAAGAGGTTGTGGGCAATGCTTCTGGTCTACTCTTCTAATTCTTCCAGAGCCTACAGTGATCCATCTGCCTCTCCTTGCTGATCTCTGGGGTAGAGGGGCTTCTTTCTGAGGCAGCTTTGTAGGGGTAACAGGTATGTTACTTACCTTAGCTTGAAGTTTAGCTATTTCCTCCCTTAACCGGGAAAACTGCTTACAAACAGGACAGCCCCTAAATCTCCAAAAAGTAGAACGATTAAAAAGTGCAAAACACCCATTGCACTGTATCTGAGACATTTTAAACTATGCAACACTTTAACAATAAGAAAAATATAAGTATTATTTACTACTGAATAAGCCTGAATAACCCTGAATAACTCCTGAAATAACTCAAATATCCTTATGTATTTGATCCTTTTTTAGTTTGATCCCTTTGCTAAGAAGCAGAGCTAAACAGATCTCTTTAAATACCCTCAGAAAGATAGGGTGGGGTCCCTCCTAATTGCTCACCTATGCAAACAATCTAATTGTTATCTAATTGCAATACTAAAAACCAGAATACAAAAGAATGTAAATTAACTCAAACCTTTAACTATTCAATTTCTGTAGTGAAACTAATTCACAGTTCAGGTCTACCACCTTTAACTATTCAATTTCTGTAGTGAAACTAATTCACAGTTCAGGTCTACCACCTTTAACTATTCAATTTCTGTAGTGAAACTAATTCACAGTTCAGGTCTACCACCTTTAACTATTCAATTTCTGTAGTGAAACTAATTCACAGTTCAGGTCTACCACCTATAAAAAAACAAAATATAAAGTTAATAGAAATACAAAATATATTATCTGAAAGTACAAACTATTCAAGTAACAACAATTTAAAAGAGAAATGTTATATACCTTTCTGAAATAACTCAAATATCCTTATGTATTTGATCCTTTTTTAGTTTGATCCCTTTGCTAAGAAGCAGAGCTAAACAGATCTCTTTAAATACCCTCAGAAAGATAGGGTGGGGTCCCTCCTAATTGCTCACCTATGCAAACAATCTAATTGTTATCTAATTGCAATACTAAAAACCAGAATACAAAAGAATGTAAATTAACTCAAACCTTTAACTATTCAATTTCTGTAGTGAAACTAATTCACAGTTCAGGTCTACCACCTTTAACTATTCAATTTCTGTAGTGAAACTAATTCACAGTTCAGGTCTACCACCTTTAACTATTCAATTTCTGTAGTGAAACTAATTCACAGTTCAGGTCTACCACCTATAAAAAAAACAAAATATAAAGTTAATAGAAATACAAAATATATTATCTGAAAGTACAAACTATTCAAGTAACAACAATTTAAAAGAGAAATGTTATATACCTTTCTGAAATAACTCAAATATCCTTATGTATTTGATCCTTTTTTAGTTTGATCCCTTTGCTAAGAAGCAGAGCTAAACAGATCTCTTTAAATACCCTCAGAAAGATAGGGTGGGGTCCCTCCTAATTGCTCACCTATGCAAACAATCTAATTGTTATCTAATTGCAATACTAAAAACCAGAATACAAAAGAATGTAAATTAACTCAAACCTTTAACTATTCAATTTCTGTAGTGAAACTAATTCACAGTTCAGGTCTACCACCTTTAACTATTCAATTTCTGTAGTGAAACTAATTCACAGTTCAGGTCTACCACCTTTAACTATTCAATTTCTGTAGTGAAACTAATTCACAGTTCAGGTCTACCACCTTTAACTATTCAATTTCTGTAGTGAAACTAATTCACAGTTCAGGTCTACCACCTTTAACTATTCAATTTCTGTAGTGAAACTAATTCACCTGCACCTCAGCAGTATACTGCAGTATTGTGTATAGGCCTGACAGTGTGCAACTGTACACCTGCACCTCAGCAGTATACTGCAGTATTGTGTATAGGCCTGACTGTGTGCAACTGTACACCTGAACCTCAGCAGTATACTGCAGTATTATGTATAGGCCTGACAGTGAGCAACAGGGCACCTGCACCTCAGCAGTATACTGCAGTATTATGTATAGGCCTGACAGTGTGCAACTGTACACCTGCACCTCAGCAGTATACTGCAGTATTATGTATAGGCCTGACAGTGAGCAACAGGGCACCTGCACCTCAGCAGTATACTGCAGTATTGTGTATAGGCCTGACAGTGTGCAACTGTACACCTGCACCTCAGCAGTATACTGCAGTATTATGTATAGGCCTGACAGTGAACAACAGGGCACCTGCACCTCAGCAGTATACTGCAGTATTATGTATAGCCCTGACAGTGTGTAACTGTACACCTGCACCTCAGCAGTATACTGCAGTATTATGTATAGCCCTGACAGTGTGTAACTGTACACCTGCACCTCAGCAGTATACTGCAGTATTATGTATAGCCCTGACAGTGAGCAACAGGGCACCTGCACCTCAGCAGTATACTGCAGTATTGTGTATAGGCCTGACAGTGTGTAACTGTACACCTGCACCTCAGCAGTATACTGCAGTATTATGTATAGGCCTGACAGTGTGTAACTGTACACCTGCACCTCAGCAGTATACTGCAGTATTGTGTATAGCCCTGACAGTGTGTAATTGTACACCTGCACCTCAGCAGTGTTCTGCAGTATTGTGCATAGCCCTGACAGTGTGCAACTGTACACCTACACCTTAGCAGTACAGGTGGCCCTCAGTTTACGCTGGGGTTAGGTTCCAGAAGGAATGGTTGTAAATCAAAACCGTTGTAAATTGAAACCCAGTTTATAATGTAAGTCAATGGGAAGTGAGGGAGTTAGGTTCCAGGCCCCTCTCAAAATTGTCATAAGTAACACCTAATACATTAATTTTAAAGCTTTGAAATGAAGACTTTAAATGCTAGACAGCATTATAAACCTAATAAAATAATCACACAACACAGACTTCACTTGCATTTTTCTGCAAACCGTTCTTTCTATCCATTCCAATCTGGACTGATTTATAGACAGGAAGATCTTGTGCTTTTGAAATCTGCTCGATAGCTCAGGTCTGGTTAAACTGATTAAAAGGCCACTAAACCCAAAATCTTTCTTTCATGATTCAGATAGAGAATACAAATTTAAACAACATTACAATTTACTTCTATTATTTATTTTGCTTAATTTTTTAGATATCCTTAGTTGAAGAAAACAATGCACATGGGTGAGCCAATCACACGAGGCTTCCATGTGCAGCAACCAATCAGCAGCTACTGAACATATCTAGATATGCTTTTCAGCAAAGAATATTAAGAATAAAACAAATGAGATAATAGAAATAAATTAGAAAGATGTTTAAAATTGCATTCTCGGGGGGGCGGAGCCTGGACGAGCAAGAGAATGGACATGTTTAACTAGAGCTCCTGAAATGAAAGCTGACTTCAAGGTTTTAAAATCGCATTAAAGGCCGGATTTATAAATAATCTGAGCACAAGAATCAAGGGGAACACAAAAGCACCCAGATAGACTTTTATACCTAAACTGAGGCTGAGATACGATACTGTTGCCCGTTGTAGGCCGCAGCCCATCTAGCTTGGGAGATCGCAGTGCCGGATACGCTTATATTCAGTGAGATAACTAATCCCAAGACCGGCGCACAAGACTACTCCATACCAGGAGGACCTACCTTGCAGATGCGGCTGTACACTAGGCAACCCACCTGACCAACGGATCTCGTGGCGCCGTCCTACCAGTATCGCTAACAGCTGCTTGGCCTGAAGCACCCGATATCAGAGTTCGGTAAGTGCCCGCTGCTTACAAAATTGGACAATATCCTGAACGGGTGGGTCTGCAGTGGGTTCCTGAGGCGATCGACACACACAAAAAGTTTGGCAAGGAAGAAATAGCCGTTCATGACTAAGAACATGGCGGACCTCTACACAGTCCTACTGATCCACCTAGAGGAATTTGAGTACATGATGAGTACTAGATTTGATCGCCTCCAATCTCTCTTGGAAGATATACATGCTGAGGTGGGCTCCGGTGCAACTCCTCAAGCACAATGCACCGATTTGCAAGTTATCAAGTCCCAACCCCCGGTTGTTTCAGGCCCTAGGGCCAGTGCCTACCTACACACTCCAGCGGAGCCTCTGAGCCGATCTTACCCGAGGGAGCTGAAAGATCATAATCCTGCCTTACTAGATGTGCTGCCGTATTTCTATGAGCTTGCAGAGAGGGGGCTTACCGGCGCTCACTGGGGTGATAGCCATTCCATGATGGCGACCTGGGAGAGGGCTTGCACAGTGGAGCCCAGGAGACCACAACGTACTTTGGGTTTACATGAGAGGAGCATTTGGCGCAGTCCTACGCTGGCACTCAGTCAATCATCTTGTGTCCTTTGTGGGCTCTTTCATTGGAGACTAGCTACGTTGGATTCTGCCTTGGTGGGATGTGCGGAGTATGGTGGTGCCGTTTTTTCACTAGCTTGCAGGACTGGAGTGGGCTGAAGTGAGACACTAAGGCTGATCTGGGCTTGCGGAGTATTAGGACTCTGCTGGTGTTGATGCCCGGTGGATTCTTTTGTACCACTTACTAGAGTCAAGTTACCGTATAGGTACAGATGTACAGTTAAACTACTAACTGCAGCTAGGAAAAAGACTCCAATCTCCAAAGATGGCAATACAATACAAATCTTCGCAGACCTCAGCCCGCTTACCCTTACCAGAAGACGAAATGTCAAGTTCCTCACTACACACCTACAAGATCTCAAGATTCCCTACCGCTGGGGTTTTCCCTTTGCAATTAGAGCGACCAAAGATAACAAAGAATGTGTATACAAAGATCTAGAAGACCTTGACTCCTTCTGCTCACAGCTGAGTATCCCCTTACCGAAGCAAATACCTCAAGAATCAGGCCAAGATGAAAATGATACATCACCAGACCTCCCACCACCAAAACCACAAAGACAAAAATGGAATACAGTCATCAGGAAGCGCAAAATGGCCCCCACCGCTCCCCATCGTTCCCCAACCCCTGCAACAGATCCCCCTTGACATTGGACCTCATCCATTTAAGATCTGCAATTGAACATTAGACACTGGCATCTGTGGCAGGCTTGCTGCTTTGAAATGGACCTTTCTTTGACACAGTGTCTTCGAGACCTAAAAGACTCATCTTACTCAGCTGGAACGACAGGAGGAGACCGCTCTTTCTCTTCCTTCACCACTGGTAGCCTAGCCAGTATCACCCTAGGCAAGACTCTTGCAATCAAAATGGAAATCCCTTTGCTTTAAAGTTATGCAAGCCCTTGGCGGGGAACAGTAGTGGCCCTTAACTGCTGCTATTATCCCCCCCGAGATTAGTTTAGTTTAGTAAACCTCAATTTTTGAGTACAAGTTTTACTAATGTTCAATGACATAATTAATAATTTGTTTTGTTATATATTTAATTGTTTGTTGTTATATTTTTGTATCTCTGCAAGGTATTGTTCAGCACATAGGTATGCACCACCAACAGGACACATCGCTAGCATACACCTCACTCCTTTGAGACCTACTGTGGCACACCACACCTACAACTTTCGGCGGCAGTCTGCGACACCACACCGAGGTAAGAACCACTCAGCTAACTCACAATCGCACCCTCTCACATATAGTAGACATGACCCCTAGACCAATGTTAATAACCTCCCAAAACGTTAGAGGCCTAAACTCGCCCACTAAGCGGTCAGTTGCTTTACACTGGTTTGCCAAACAAAAATGCTCAGTGATATTTGTCCAGGAGACACACTTCCCCCGGGCCAACGAACCCAAGTTCTCTAGTAAAAACTTCCCGTTAAGTTTCTTTAATTCTCACGAAAAAAAGAATGGGGTGGGTATTCTTTTCCACTCCTCACTGCCCTTCAAACTACTCCACACCGCATCAGACAAAGACGGGAGAATATTAATCCTAGTAGGCCTCTTATATAATAGGCCGATAACCCTAATCAACGCATACGCCCCCAATGCAAATAAAAGCAGATTTTTTATTAAATTGCGAACAATGATACAAGAATCACGCAAGGGCACGGTTGTAATGGGAGGAGACTTAAACGTCACTTTAGACCCAACACTAGACACTACATCCCTAAACACAAGCAACTCATCACATCCCCCTAACTCAATTTACAAGTGTATTAAACAGCTAGGACTAATAGACACATGGAGGGCACAACACCCTACTCAGCGCGGATACTCCTTCTTCTCCCACCCATGGTCTACATATTCCAGAATCGATTATCTATTTCTTGACCAATCCAGCCTTTCTTTACTGACAGAAACTGATATTACACTGACCGCTTGGTCAGACCATTCTATGGCCTCCCTTGGACTAAATTGGCCTAACTCCCCAATCCACCCCTTCATATGGAGACTAGACCAGTACCTATTACATCACCCCCCAACAGCACAAAAATTGACGAATACTCTAACTGAATACTTTACCTTAAACGCAATACCAGAGACCCACCCACTATACATCTGGGAAGCGCACAAGGCAGTATTCCGAGGTGAATGCATAAAACACAAAGCATACCTTAAAAAACAACATGATACCCTGCTTAACACTCTTACTAATAGATTACATGAGCTAGAGACACAACACGAGCAGTATCCCTCAAATAAGGACGCATTGTCTGCCCTAACCACCACTAGAAAAGATCTCAGAACCCTGCTCTACTCTGAGGCTCAGAGAAGAGCGTTACACCTTCGGAAAAAATATTTTCATGAAGGAAACCGCGCAGGAAAACTCCTCGCTAATACCCTAAGGGATAGGAGCACTCTTACATACATCCACGAACTCACAACCAAACAAGGAGAGCGCATCCTAGACAGTAAAATTATTGCTGCCCACTTCCGCACCTTCTACCAACAATTATACAATCTAACCGTGAGCCCTTCCCAAGATCGCACACAAAATATGATAGCTTACATAACAGCAGCAGACCTAAATAAACTAACTCAGGCACAACAGACCGACTTAGAAACACCTATAACCCTGACAGAGATTGTAAAGGCCATAAAAGACCTCCCGACAGGTAAGAGTCCAGGTCCTGATGGACTCTCTAACCAGTATTACAAAACACATTGCTCCATCCTAGCCCCACATTTACTAAAACTTATTAACTCTTTAGATGACGGTGCTCAACTATCCAATGACTCACTAACGGCCCACATATCTGTGATCTTGAAACCAGACAAGCCACCAGACGACCCAGGCAGCTACCGGCCTATTTCGCTGCTCAATACGGATGTTAAAATATTAGGAAAAGTTTTAGCAAACCGCTTAAACTCTGTCCTGAGGGACATAATACATACCGACCAAGTAGGTTTTGTTCCTGGCCGAGAGGCCAGGGACAACACACTTAGAGCCTTAACCCTTATAGAGTATGCCAAAAGCCAAAACATAGAATCAGTCATAATGGCCATAGATGCCGAAAAGGCATTTGACCGCTCAGATTGGCAATTCCTTTTAGAGACCCTAAAGGTCATTGGATTTGGCCCGAAACTAATTAACAGAATCTTTAGCTTGTACTCACGCCCAAATGCAAAAGTCAAGGTTAATGGTATACTATCAGACTCACTCCCTATCTGCAACGGCACGCGTCAAGGATGCCCCCTATCACCAATTCTATTCATCTTGATGATGGAGGTATTGGCCTTGCATGTTCGCAAGAACCCGAGTATTAAAGGGATACCATTTGGCCAACAATCCTACAAAATAGCTGCGTACGCTGACGACCTATTATTTACTGTCACCTCCCCGCTCACGACAGTACCAGAGATACTGGCAGAGTTGGATAGATTCGGGCAGTACTCCAATTTCCTTGTCAATAAACAAAAATCTGAAATCCTAAATATAACTCTACCAGACACCCAATTCCAATCCTTATCCAAAGTATGCCCTTTAAAACTTAAAAAAGACGCGGTCAAATACCTAGGGATATATATATCCCCCAAACAAACAACCCTTTTTGACATGAACTACAACACTCTACTCACTAAAACACAAAGAGACCTCAAGACATGGACAAACAAACCTCTATCCTGGTGGGGACGGATCCAAGCCATAAAAATGACCACTCTCCCTAGGATTACATACATACTGCAAGCACTACCGATGCACATTCCCCGTTGGTACATGACTCGACTCCAAAATAGCCTTAACACATTTGTATGGGGAAAATGTAAACCCAGAGTAAATAAAGAAACAATGTATAGACCGACCGCAGACGGAGGACTGGGCTTACCTAAAATCGAAGACTACTACCTGGCGGTGACATTGCAGAGGGTTTTGGACTGGCATGGGAAACAAGAATGCAAGGCATGGGTAGCATTGGATTCACATATCCTTAAAGCACCTCTCGTACACGCTTTGTGTTGGGTACCGAACGACCTAAGACCTCCACAATGCAAACAACTAGATATACACAGGCACTTATTCAAAAACTGGGACTACATAATAAACACCAGACCACACATCTCCACCGACAGATCCCCCCCTTTTTCCAATAGTGCTAAACGTAGAGATGGTAGGGGGCCTAGATAAAGGGTTCCAGAGGCTTACGGAATGGGACTACACTATCCCCTTACTCAATTTTACTGAAGCTGGCAAGCTCCTAGAAAGAGATAAATTGATCAACGTAGCTAACGGCAGATTCACTAGCT
Organism: Bombina bombina; assembly: GCF_027579735.1. NCBI lineage: Eukaryota > Metazoa > Chordata > Amphibia > Anura > Bombinatoridae > Bombina > Bombina bombina. Next base: position 62,082,299 of record NC_069500.1, on the reverse strand, counting down.
GGCTAAAATATGCACAACTGCACCATTTTATACATACTTCCCCATCAAAAGCAAACTTATTGAGAACACCTACTGCATTCGAATCAATATGCCATAAAGGGCTTATACCGAGGGGGACACTCTCACTATCCCGTAAACTTTTGATTAGGAAGTCAGCTGATGCCCTTCCACCATACGTAATTAAATGGAATAGAGATGTATCCACACACATAGAGCAGGACGATTGGGCCAATATTTTTAAGTTAGTCAAAAAATCCTCGACATCGCCTGCAATCCTAGAACTTAATTACAAAGTTCTGTTGCGATGGTACTTAACCCCGTCAAGACTGAACAGTATCTACCCGAACACATCTGACAGGTGTTGGCGAGGGTGTAGAGGTCATGGTAGCTTCATACATATGTGGTGGCAGTGCGCCAAGGTTCGCCCCCTATGGACATTAATAGAACTACACTTCAAACAGAGCATTTCAGCTGACTTATCACTAAACCCTAACATTGCACTACTGAATGACCTACCCAAGCTACCGTGCCGTCTAAAGTTATTAGTACTGCAAATAGGCCTCAATAGCGCAAGGAAATTAATAGCCCGCCACTGGAAAAAACCCTTAGCTCTATCTAAAACAATGTGGCTAGAAGAAGTAGAGGAGCAATTTGCCTTAGAGCAATATGGTTACCTATGCCGCAATAAAATCGACACCATTCTAAATGCTAAGTTTATCTGGCAGGAATCTCTCCACGCTATAGCTGCACCGCCTCACACATAAACCGCTTACCCCCTTCTCACCCCACCTTTGTAGTGCTCCATCAGACAGAATAGTTATTACTACACATGCAGCATGCACTCACGGGTACACACGTTGATAGCGAACTGACCTTGCAGAGAACAACATTGGTTGTATCACTTTAATACCTTGAGCTAAAACTCAACCCTGAACTCGAAGATACCTTGCAGAACCAAATTGTTTACCTGGTCATCATAAGATTTATTAATTTAGAATTTACGTTTTGTTTCCTACTGTTACTGGAAATCAGAAATACAGCTTGCTTATATCCCACTTAAAACTATTTGCGCCAGGTGTGCCTGCTTTTCCCGAGGACCACACAAAATCAACGCAGAAGATGGTAACTAAAGGCGCACATGGTAGCAACTGAATTTATAAACATTGACTCTAAGCAACCACAATGCATTCTCCTAACATTCCACCAGGTTAATGTTTTCGTTTTAATTGCTATTTTTCTGTTTTGAAAAAAAAAAAAAAAGAACACTGAATATATATATATGTTGTTAACATTTACGATTTCAATAAAAACAATAAATAAAAAAATAAAAAATAGCAAAAAATAATATCAAACCTTTCTCTCATCTGTCCATGTCTGCTCTGGGGATTAGAATAATATCTTAAACCAAAACCATAGAATTCCTCTAGTAATTCTCTGTTTGCCAAATTGACAGAAACAATTTACAATTGTTGATTAAACAGAATACAGTCATTTTGATATAGATAGGTAGGATCTTCAAAAGATTTTGTCACACAAATAAAATAGATATATAGGGTAGCATTTATCAATATAATAAAACTTGATGGATGAAACTTGTTTCAGATGATATGTTAATGATTAAATAAACACAAGATGTTAATCAGCTGTATAAAGCATGCTGCGCCATAACCATAACCACCTGCTATAAGTAGGCGGACATAACTGTAACTACATAAAATCATTCAAGTATGATAATTATTTTAAAAAAAACAAAGATAATGTTAAATTGTACGTAAAAATGAATTTGTTGGTATTGCAAATGCAGCTCATTGGATATGCATTTGCAATTAATAATTTCTATAGTTTATGCTGTCAGCATTTATCGCTGTGCCGCGGACATGATACGCATTATTGTATTATTTCTGATCGTACAATGAAAAAATGGCCATATAATCTTTGTAAAAATTGAAACATGTAAGTGAAACTTGTAGGAAGAAAATTACAACATGGATAAAAAATATTATTTTTAGTCTAATTCTAATCAATATATTAACTATTCGTAATCATTTACAAATATTAAAAAAAATTAAATTAATTGTAATAATTTATGGAAAAAAAATATGATTTATACTTACCATCCTTTCTACTTCTTCTATATCTAAGTCATACAACGTACGACGTTGATTAGATTCCTGGCTAGCCATTTTACTTGATAGATTAAAATTAAAAAAAAAAAAAAAATTATAATTAAACTAAAAACTTTGAATTTCAACATTAACTAATTGAATACTGAAAATTACCAATAGTATAATTGGCTGTGCAAGACGTTTATAATCTTTTAACTTTTGCTGTTAATACCAATAATACAAATATATTATTTATTGTAGGGAATACTAAATAATTCTTATAAGCATATCACAAATTAGTTAAAATTGATCAATATAAATATTATACAATTTCAATTCACCATTGGACACTATCTAAACATAAAACAATTTTTTTAATATTATTTATAAGACACATCTATATATACAAATTTAAATTAAAACTATTATTTTAGAAATCTTATTACAAATGTATCAAAGAATAAAAATTATATATATATATATATATGCACATACTATAAAAAAGAAGGGTTAGTTACAACACTTGGCCAATGTTGATCTTTTAGAATGAAAAAATATAATATTCATCAAACGTATTTATGTTTAAATATTCTTTATTAAACTTTTTATCAAGTTTCAACATTCACTTGCACAATGGTTCCGATCTGTGGCCACAGGGCAATATTACATAACAAACTGGTGGGTTAATCAAACATTCAATTTACATTAATAACATCTATAGATCCACTAATCCACCTCTGTTCCTCTGTGTATCTCCTGAAAAGGAGCGCTTGTTCCTCTAATGATGATCAAATGAGGGTATCACCCTTTCAGGTTCTGGGAGACCACCACATCAGCTCATCCACAGTGCTATAATGGTATATATTAAAATAATTCTTACTTTAACAATCATCAAGTTTTGTTAACAAACAGTAAGAAGGGGAGGAACAGTGAAAGAAACAGTGACCTTCTTGTAGATAGCAAAATACCTTGTAAATAAAGACATCTATTCCACGGCACACTCCTGCATCCCAACATCAGCTCAATCTAAGTAAGGACTCTTAATGACTGCTCCTGTCTACCTATCCAATAGAACCATATCTTATGTATGACCTCCCTATTGTTTAGAATTCCCGCTGCCTCTTCAAACATGGTATATGTATGTTGTACTTTATTGTATATTTCCGTCCATGACGGAGCCCCTATCTTCCAGTATCTCGCGATACATGTTCTAGTGACTGTGCATAGAATTCTAATGAAGGTGTTAAGATATCTATGCAAAACATCTATGGGTTTATACAGTAGTGCCTGTTGTATGGTAAGGGTAAACTCCTCATCAGCTGACCTATAAATGAAGATAGTCTACTCCACACCTCCTGTATGATCTCACAATCCCACCACATATGTTTATATGTACCTCTTTTCCCACAGCCCCTATAGCACAAGTCGCTCCCCTGGGAATTCATACGAGAAGTCCTAACTGGGATTAAGTACAATCGGAAGATTGTTTTCATCATGTTTTCCTTCAGGTCAACGCTTAGTAGGCCTTTATCTCTTCCGACTGGAATGTTTCCCACTCCTGTCTATCCTTTGTTATGTCTAGTTCTTGTTCCCACGCTAAAATTATGTGGGTTTTAGGTGTGTTTGGGGGGGGTTGAATTGCCACATAAAGCCTAGATATGTTTAGACCTATGGGGACTGATGCCAGAGGCCTCTAACACCGTGGACACCTTGCTTAGTACATTTTTTAGGAAGTTTCAGAGAGAAGACTGTAGCTGTAAATAAATGAACCAGGGTAATTTGAGGGGTGCAATTCTTTCCTGTAAGTGGGAAAACGACGAAACCAACCCACTCTCTAGAATGTCGGCCACTCTGTACAGGCCCTTGTTTTCCCATTTCTGTAGGTGTTTATGTGTGTGTCCCTGTAATAGATACCTAATTGGCATTAATAAGGAATTTCTTGGGAGAATATCTTCTCTCTTCCTCAGTTTTGTCCATAGTTTAGTTGTTAGCGCACCTGTGTGCGTCTCTGGGGAGTGAACGTTAGCTCTAGTCTGTTGTATATCCCAAAGAATGGAGTCCGGGTCGCCCCTCCCTTCTAGTTCTGTCTCTAAAGCAATCCAAATGGCTTCCTTCGACCTCTTCAGCAACATTGTGTCCTGCACTGCCCTAGCTGCCCTATAATAATCCATCAAATTAGGGCCGCCTACCCCTCCTAACGATTTATGTCGGTGTATTAAAGACTTAGATATCCTAGCTGATTTCATCCCCCTGATAAAAACTAAAAGATATGTCTCTAGTTTTTCTATATCTTCTTTGACAATCGCTATCGGCAGTGCCCTGAATAAATACAGTAGTCGGGGTAATATAGTCATTTTGACCACCGCTAACCTTCCTAGCCAGGAGAAGTTATATTTGCTCCATTTCGTGATGTCTTGCCTAATTTTTCGGAATAATGGTGGGTAGTTATATTTGTACAAGTGTTGTATCTGTTGCGGAAGGTTAATCACCAAGTATTTAAGTGTATGCTTGACCCATTTGAATTCAAAGTTTAACTCCAATAGTCTGGTAAGGAATGGCTATGGGAAGAACTTCGCATTTTTCCGAGTTAATTTTGTAACCTGAAATAGTCGAGAAAGAGTCTAATACTGTGTATAAATTGGGTAAGGATATGAGGGGCTTTGTAATTGTTACTAAAATATCGTCCACGAACAAGGCGAGTTTGTATTCTGATTGTGCTATTTTGACTCCCGCTATGTCTGGGTGCACTCTTATGCTCGCTGCCAATGACTCAATACAGATCGTGAATAACAGGGGAGACAAAGGGCACCCCTGTGTTGTGCCATTAAGAATAGGGAAGGTATCAGACTTATAGGCCCCCAAAATCACCTGGGCCTGGGGAAAATAGTAAATTGCTCAGATTGCTGCCATAAAAGAACCGTCAAAGCCCATCCTCTGTAAAACCGACATCATGTATCTCCAGTCAATTCTATCGAATGCCGTCTCCGCATCCAGCAATAACAGTAGAGAAGGCGTCCGCTGTCCCCCTAAGTGATGAATGAGATCAGCCAGTAGGATTGAGCTCACATTTGATTGGCTGTTCCAATCAGCCAATAGAATGTGAGCTCAATCCTATTGGCTGATTGCATCAGCCAATATGATTTTTTCACCTTTAACACCTTTAATATAATTATATAATTTTATATATGTGTATATATGTGAATAATATCTTAAACCAAAACCATAGAATTCCTCTAGTAATTCTCTGTTTGCCAAATTGACAGAAACAATTTACAATTGTTGATTAAACAGAATACAGTCATTTTGATATAGATAGGTAGGATCTTCAAAAGATTTTGTCACACAAATCAAATAGATATATAGGGTAGCATTTATCAATATAATAAAACTTGATGGATGAAACTTGTTTCAGATGATATGTTAATGATTAAATAAACACAAGATGTTAATCAGCTGTATAAAGCATGCTGCGCCATAACCATAACCACCTGCTATAAGGAGGCAGACATAACTGTAACTACATAAAATCATTCAAGTATGATAATTATTTTTAAAAATACAAAGATAATGTTAAATTGTACGTAAAAATGAATTTGTTGGTATTGCAAATGCAGCTCATTGGATATGCATTTGCAATTAATAATTTTTAAAACAAGTTAAGCTTTAAATCCCTCTTTTTAATACATAATATAAGGTATCTTTCAGAATATATGCATTTTCTATTTTTTTGTTATTCTATGATTTGAATATATTCGATATGTCATAGCCTCTATGTAAATTAGGGCTGTTATTATTTTGTCAGTTATGTTCTCTTTTTATTTCAGTTTATATTTCTTTATATCCACCAGATGCATGTATATATTTCTATATACCTTTCTGTATAGGGTTAAACGTTGGGAGTTTGTTTCTTTTATCACCTCCCTAGGGAGGAGCTAAGGGTTTTAAATAGATTGCACCTGCATAGGTGCAACATGTCTATGACTACAGCCTGTTAGGCTGAAACCGGTCAGACCTACTTTCACTCCCAACTGTTTTGTAAGGAGTCTGCCTATTTTTGTTATCGTTTTTAAATTTGTCCTAATAAAGTTCATTTTTTATACTTATAACACTCTTGTCTGCTGGAACATTTTTTGGATATTTTTTTGATTACTTTATTTGGAGTACTGGGACTCCAATCCTACTGCACAAGTTCACAGCGACAATGGATTGCCCAGCCGGGTGACGTCACGACCAGAGGAGGAGCTGAACAGCGTGTCAGCGTGGAGACCAGCTGAGCAGAGTTGGAGCCGGAAACATTGCAACAGAGACTTAGACTGAGACGCGCAAGAGGATTTCTTTGACGGAGGACACGCTAAGGGTAGTGAGTAACTACAGACTGTGCTTTATCATGGCTTGGGGCTTGCTTTTCAAATACAAGGTGGTTTATCTATAAGGGAGCATTGCTATTTTGTATGAGTGCTTTTCTCCGGCCTATTATCTGTATCCTACCCTAGTCCATCAACTCAATACATGCCTGCTTGCTGCACTTACCTATTTATTATCTATGCTTGCCACTGCACCTACAGCATTTACTAACATTTGAGCGACTGGATCGATATTCAGAGTCTGCCTTGAAAGAGGATATGTGAAACGGTGTATAAGGGTTTGTGGACTGAATGGCTTATTATACCTAAGAGCTAATATAAGCATCTGAACATGCAGGACCTGGTTTTCCTGATACCTACAGCCTGACTGTCAAGGTATTTGAAATATTATTAAATAATATATAGAAGTATATTTGTCTTTATTTGGTAAGTCTGTGGATGTGCACACTGTTTGTAGAACAAAAGATTTATTTCTAAGAGATCTCCCACACTCATTATGTAAAATTATGCTGAACACACGGGGGGGACAATGGAACATGCGGCCCATACCAAATTTGCTATAATCAACTTACAGTTTGAGACAGGATGAGTCATAAAAGGCAAATTAAGAGGATAGATTGTCAGATAGGTGACACCACACAAAATATATGGAGACGAAATGTCTGAAATACCCTTTTGGAACTGATCAAAATCATAGAGAAACAGCTTTTATGCACATAGTTGTTAGTTATCCCTAAACATCAAATACACATCTGCACTGCTGGCTAAACAGGAAATATGCTGTATTAAGACTTTTACAACTACTCGTGGATTGACCCCATGTGGGGCAGTGAAGGCCTTGGGAAACAAAAGACAGATGCTGAGGTGTGACTCTGAAGCACTAAAACAGACAGCAAATAAACATTTTTTTTTCTCTCTGTTTGAATGCATACCCCAGAATGTATTAAATATAGAAATTTGGGAAATTGTCTAATTCTCTATTATTATTACATGGATATTTGCTAAGCTTGGGAGGTAACTGTTTTAGTCAGTCAAAAATGTTTAATAACCTCGGTAGTGTTTATATTTTTCAGATATATCATCTCAGATCTACATAGAAATGAATGTGCATATATATATATAAACTTAAAAGATCTTACTTAGCCTCTGTGTTTTTAAGAATATAAATAAATACTTGTGGACCTGGAAAGAAATAATTAATGACACTTATTACTTTATTTCAGATGGAATGCCTGCGTGAGATGTAATAAGTCATATCATATGAATGTGCAATAAATGTTTATAAAGTTTTAACCCCTTAAGGACCAGCGACGTACCCTGTATGTCGCTGGCCTTTTTTTGGCACGTGATTGTTTTATAGCGCGGTCTTGCCACCAGCGTTGAGACTGCTCTATTCCACAAAGCCTGCTGGAGGGAGGGCATTAATAGCGTGTTCTTGCTAGACTTGTGCTATTATGTCCTGAAAAAACCCTTAATGACCAGTGACATACAGGGTACATTGTGGTCATTAAGGGGTTAAATACATCTTTTAAAATATAGTGAGATGAAGATATGGAAGTTACTTTGATATGATATGACTATGAAATATAAATTTTCTGTTAGGCTAAATGAAATATAAATTATTTTAATATAATGTTAGATGTATTTGATGTTTCATATCAAAATGATCAGAAAATTCATTAAAATATAACGTATCCAAAACAAATGTTGTGAATAATTGATATAAAAAGTTATGGTCTGATTAAATAATCATTTTATAAAAGTAATTAAGTTGTGTAAAAATGTTCAGAAATGGTATTGATATGTCTGTTCATAATGCTGCCACCCGGTGTTGCCATGAGAGAACTACAGCCAGAAAGCCTTTTGGCTGTTGGGAATGAGATATTCCGGTTATCCAATGAAAAGGGACAATGCTCCGTGAGCGTTTCCATAACAACAATGTATACTAAACCAATTATCCAATGACAAGGGACAAGCAAAAAGGGCGTGAACAAAACAGGTTATCAATGATTATATAATGGGAGTGTTGAATGCACATGGGAGAGTTGTCTGTAATTTGCTGAAAACTAGTGATCTGATTTTGGCTGCGATATACCTGGGAAAAATTTCACTTCAGCAAGGATTTAAAACTTAACCTTGATTTGTGCAAAAACTTTCCTTCGAATGAGATGACCTAAAGACCGCTACGAATTGGTTCAAAATTGGTGAAGTATATTGTATTTTAAATTGGTAGTCATAAGCCTAGGTATTGTTTAAATCTGTGTCTGATTAGTTAAGTAACTCATCTGTGCAAGTTCTAATATTGTAAGTTAATTATGTATTAGGATAAATTGCAGTTAAATAGCAGAATATTTATTATCCTATTGTTTAAGAGCACAGCTTAGAATTGTATTGCTTGGATGTTAAAAGATTTGTAAATAAGGGGGTTTTAAGATAAGCGTGTATGAATTTTGCATAGCATATTTAAATAGTTTTCAAGTGCATATAATATTATTTCATTTCCTTTTATTGCAAATATATTTCAATATGTTTATGGATATTAACTAAATAAAAGAATTCAGATATTTATATTAATTGTATGGTCTAGTAGGTGCATGTTGAGTAAGGGTTTCTATTTTTAAGGAAAATTATTATTTGTATTGTGATTATAACCCTGCCATAAGCTGATATATTATTTGGATAGCACTACTAAGATTTTCATAAATATACTGACATAATAATTGGAGGCACTGTTTTGAGATTTATTAATATTCCATCATATTTGATATAATGTATTTGTAGTAAATAGAAATTATTATAAAAGAGAAAAAAAAATAATAATATTTTGATATTAATATTTTGAAGATATAATTTTTGAAAAGTTGAAATATTGATTTTCATATTTTCGAGATTGATATTAATATCTTGAAATATTATTAAAGATTCATTTTTCATATTTCAAAATTAATCAAAAATATTAATTTTTCATATTTTCAAAATTAATCAAAATTATACATTTTTCATATTTCGGAATATTAATTTTTCATATTTCAAAATTAATAATATATATTTTTTTTAAATATAAATTTTTTTCTTCTCTCTTTTTATTGGCAAAAATTGTATTAGCGTTTTAGTTTAACTGAATACTAAACCAATATAATAATGTCTGTAGCCAGGAGCGACTCATTTCTATACATAGCGATGAAAATGGTCCCATTACCATACCTATTACTAAAGGTCAGGTCCTTAAGAAAGATATCTTAAGTTACATTAAAGGGAAGTTAAATATTGCTGGTAAATTAAATGATTTTGTGGATATGCTTGAAACTAGAGCTAAAAATATTACCGTTAATAATAATATGTGGAATGAAGAGAATGAATTCTTCCAGGAATTATTAATGATTAATCAATGCAAAACTCCCAAAAAGCGAGAGGAACTAATACTAAAATCTTGGCCCCTCTTAATATGCATGATTGACGAAATGTCGTTTTGTGTCACAGACAAACGATTGCAAATACAGGAGCTAGAAAATAGTATTCGTTCCTCACGCAGACACGAAGAGGATTTAAAAATAGCCAAAAATAAAATGGATGAATTTGCCCAAAACCTAACCACCTTAGATAAGCATAACATCGACTTACTCGCACAGATACAAGATTTAAATAAACAGCTTGCGCAAAGCCAGAGAGAATTAAGCGATTTAAAAAGGTCATATCACCATAAAGAAAACCCTTATATTAACAGTGAGAATAATACAGATAATGCTAACTCCTTTAGCGAACGCGCCAGGGACGAGGTACAGAAATTTATGGAACAATATAGACAAATGACACCTAACGGGTCAGAAATAGATTTCCCGAATAGACAATCCCCTCAGGATGTAAATCCAGAGGATTGCTGTAGCGCAGCTGGCGCGGGGGAGGGAAACTCTAACAGGGAATCCCAAAATAATTCTAATAAAGTATACGATTCCCATAAAATAATCACCTTCGTACAACGCGCAGTACCTATATTCTCCAATAAGGGAACAACATCTGTAATTGATCATATAGAGGCTTTTGAAAATGCGTTGGCTATAATGAATGTTACAAGTGAGAAATTGAAAATTGAATTTCTGCCCTGGGTATTTGACAGTAAGCATCACAAATTCTTTGCTTCACTAAAGGATATGAATATTCATTCCTGGAATGGGGTAAAACGACAATGCAGAAAAGAATTCGGGCAATATCACACTAAAACTGCCGCGAAAATAGCGGTATATGGTTTAAAGTGTCGTGCGAATCAGAGTCCAATCGAATTCCTTTCTGTATTGAAAAATGCGTACAGTATGGCTGAAGATAATCCCAAATTTGATGGCTCAGAATTTATAAATTTATTTTTTGAAGCATTGCCTACACCCATCAAAATTAACTTAGCTAGAGATTTTGATGAGGACTGCTCATTGGAATGGCTGATCAAAGAGAGTACAAAATTATACTCTATTCAGCAATCTAGTGAACAGGGGGTGAAAAAGGAGTCAAAACCCAAAATTGTGGCAGAAACTAGGGTGTCACCTAGCCCCCTCAATTTGGAGTCTAAAAAGAAGACCTATGCAGAGGTGGCCAGTCAAAACAGGCCATCTCCACAGAGGTTTAACTCTGCCCCCTCCCCTACACAGGTTGAGGCGCAGGTAGACTATAATCCAAGTGGGGGACATAATCAGGTGAATAATTACCCACAAAGAGAATACTCACCAAATAATTGGTATCCGCGTAAGGGTAGATACAATAGACGGCGAAGATATTCTCAGGGTAACCAGACACCCCAGGTATATAATGCTCCCCAAAGTACTAATGCTGAACAAGCTGAACCCCAGGGGCAACCACGCCAGAATAGAAATAACGGCCCTGATTCTGAGGGAACCCAATGGTCCAGGAATCATTACAATGGGGCACCAGGAGATAGGCCCAAGGGTAGAGGTAACTTGTACAATCAGGTAGATATGTTGTTTACCCAGTTAAATCGGTTGAGCGAACAAATCGCTAATATGAGTCAAAATTCTACGGCTCAGCAACCGAACAATACTTTTTTAGGGGTACAGCCAGTGGTCAGCAGTGGACCACAGGCACAGTCATAAATACTGCAGTATCACCTAAAGTGGAGGGGAGAGATATACAAAATGTAGTAATAAATACCAATGATACTAATCATGTTCTCTCCCCACAGACCGAAAACGGACAATTTAACTGTGGTGACAAGCAACGTTATCTGGGAAAAGTTAACAAATCTATTCCTTTGCAGCACTCTCTTAACCTTATCTCCACAGGTGCAGTACACAAGAATCCAGCCGAACCTGTCATAGAGGAAACAGGTAGGTATGAAGATTCTTCTGCATCAGAAAGCATGGCAAACTCAGGTAACACGTGGCGAAGCCCACAAATGTATGATAACGCCAACTTTATGTGTGAAATGGTAGAAACTGCAGGAAGATATTATGTATTAGTTGAGCTGCAAGATTCAGTCTCCAACCCTATCAGGGGATTAATTGACACTGGGTCACAGGCAACTATCTTATCCCACAAGTACTACACACAGCTAAATGAGCTAACACCCCACAAACCTAAAATAAGAGAATTTGACGGTTCTCTAATAGGTGTTGGGAGTGACTCCCTAAAAGTCTACGGTACTGCCTGGTTAAAATTTAAATTGGGGAACAGGGTCATAAGACACCCTGTCATTATAGTGGATCTGCCAACTGATCGTTTAATTATTGGTAGTGATCTCCTGAAGCGATTAAGCACCATAATTGATTGCATAAATAATGTAATTTGGTCACAAGTTAAGAGGCCTATCAATTATGAAAAATCTGGTATATCTCGCGCCCGACATAGCTGTCACGTGGTGGAAGAGAAACCAGATGCTGTGGAGATTAATTTCAGGAATAACTCTGTACCTGAAATCACTATTCTACAAATAGATGATCAGACTCCTTTTAGTGGCTCTGATGGTGATACTTTTAAAATTTCGCCTGGAAAGATAGCGAATATTTCCCTAGATGGCGATGTATTAACCATATCACTCCACAAGGGGGATCATAAAATCCCTAAGGGGGGAGGCCACGCTCAATACCTCACAGGGATTGAGAGAGTTAAAGAGGATCTATTTATCCCTATACAAGTACATGACCTTGGTAAAACCAAGTATGCTAAAATAAACTTAAAACAGGAAGCTAGCTATATAAGCGAAGGTTTATTAGCGCAAATAGCTGAACCTAAAGTGATTAAATATCTTTCTCCCCAAGACCACTGTGTCAACGGCCTGGATGACAGGTCTGAAAGCTATAACATCACAGCTAAGTGCTTATTATCTATCTCTATTGGTAATAAGTCAGTGAAGCACCTGTTTTTAGTCTTAAATACTCCCCATAATCAAATATACATTGGCAATGATATCTTACATAGATATGCCATACAAATAGATTTGATTAACTCTTGCCTCTGGAGCAGGTTAAAGGGGGACCCTGAAGTATTTCAGGATGAAAATGCAGCCCTGAAATCAAACCAGCAATTGCCATATGCTGTGAATATGGAGGTATCTAGCAATGTTATAATTCCTGCTGGGGCTGATACATTTCTTTTACCCTTACAGGTAAAGAGAGGTCAGAAATGAAAAACTTCTGAAACACTAATTTGCCTCTCCCATAGAATACAAAATCTGGTTGTCACAGTAACCTACACTCCTATGGTGAATATTGGAACTGTTCCAATACATATTATCGTGCATAACATGACCCCACAGGATATAACATTATCCAAGGGAACTACCATAGGATATGCACTGGAATCAAGTTATTACACTTTTGGATTCCAGAATAATGTAATTGGGCTAATACCTGAAGGATACTTAACTGAAGAACAATTAATAGAACAATCCTTTGCATCTATGCCAGAGGGTCTATTTAATATTCAGTCTATTTATCCCTTCAGCTCAGAGGAAGGCATCTGTAAAATTGAGGAAGCCTCTCTAGTGTTTGATCAGCCAATCAAACAGCAAGATTACCCCAATTCCCAGAGTCATGGGAGCAATGTAAACTATAATCAAGGGGATCTCACCTCTAGGTTGGAAGAAGCCTATGAAATAGGACAGCCTGAAATCTTTCCAGGATTTCAGCAAATAGTCGAAGAGCAAATATCCTTAGCTAATGGCTGTTCCAGCAACGATGAACGCCAACAGCTGCGAGAACTCCTGATGGAGTACAAGGATATTTTTGCTAAGGATTCGTATGACTGTGGTACTACAGACTTGCACATTGCAAGAATACAAACAGATCCCGATGCGCCACCTGTATTTGTCAAACAATACCGACTTCCCTTAGCCTCATATGATTCTCTTGCAGAGATCATAAGGAATTTGGAAGAAAGAGGTATTATCAGACAGGTGCACAGCTCTTATAATAATCCTATTCTAGGTGTCCTTAAGCCCAATGGACAATGGCGTTTGTGTGCTGACTTAAGACAGCTAAACAAATGAGTATACATGTCTGGCTGGCCTGTACCATACATTGACCAGTGCCTAGCACAAATGCAGGGATCCAAAATATTCACTGCCATTGATTGTGCACAGGGATACTGGACCATAAAGGTACATGAAGAGGACCAATATAAGCTGGCGTTCTCTTTCCAAAAGCTCCAATATGCATTCCAGAGACTTCCATTTGGATACATAAATTCTGGACATGAATTTGCTGTATTCATGCATAAGGCTATGCCTGATGCACTGGAAAGGGGGACCTTATCTTATGTTGATGATGTTTTAATCAAAAGCACAGACTTTAAAAAACATGTTGCAGAGCTTAAACACGTCCTCAGCCAACTTAAAAAGGCAGGTGTCAAATTATCCCTGCAAAAAGCTCAATGGTGCCGCACTCGTGTAAACTTCTTGGGACATGAAGTTACCTCTGAAGGATTAAATCCCCAGAAGAAAAAGGTGGAAGCTATAGTGAATTCTAAAAACCCAACTAACTTAAAGGAATTGAGATCATTCCTGGGTATGACAAATTGTTCTCACAAATTCATTGATAATTATGCGGAATTAGCTAAACCACTACTACTTCTTCCAAAGAAAGATGTGAAATGGCACTGGAGGGAGTCTCAAGAGACAGCCATCAGAGAGCTGAAGAGAAAACTCACTCAAGCACCTTGTTTAGCGTACCCTGAAGGTGGTAAACGTTTCTTCTTAGAGACAGGTTACACAGATATAAGCATGAGTGCTGTTTTATACCAAAAGCATGATAATTTGAACAAAGCCATTGCTTATGCGAGCAAAAATCTATCCCCAGTAGAAATAAAGTTTAACAATTGAGAAAAAGCCCTCTTATCTACTGTATGGGCTCTACAAAATTTCCGCAGCTATATACAGGGCGAGAAAATTATTGTAGAAACGGCCCACCAGCCTTTGCTATATTTGCAAAGTGAGAGAATAAGAGATGGGAATTTGTCTAATAGCCGCATAACAGCGTGGACTCTTTCCTTACAAGGCTGGCCCTTAGAAATTCGCTACAAGCAGAATAAAAAGAATCCAGTTGCACAGGGACTTGCTGAGCTCCATGACTGTACTGCTAGAGATCCTGGGGAAGAATTATCAGAAGATGATTTTCTGGAGGAACAATTGCTTTCCCCATATAAAATATACAATGAGGACCATTGTCAAACATTACCTTGGGTGTATGTTGATGGTTGTTCTTACCATGCCACTATTGGTAATGAGCACAGATTAGTCGCTGGCATTGGTATAACTGGGACAAATGGATTCCCAAATATATCTATAGGTTTCAACATTGGACCAAGATCCAGTCAAGTTGCAGAACTAACTGCTGTTTTCAAAACCATTGAAATGGCTATTGAACATGGTATTCATGAATTTGTGATCATAACTGACTCAAATTATGTGCGTGACAGTTTTGTTGAATACCTGCCATCTTGGAAAAGAAATGGCATGCAGAAAAGCAATAACAAACCAGTCAAGCATGGCAAGTTGTTCTGCGAGATTGATAATCTGGTGGTATGCAATGATTTAACCATACACTGGAAAAAGACCAAGGATCATTCCAGAGTTCTAGGTCCGGATAAGGAAGGTAATGACCTTGTGGATTCATTAGCCAAACAAGGAGCCATAACTGGAGAACTCTTTAATATTGACCACTTAATGGGTTCAATTCAGGTAGAAGCCATTACCAGAAACCAGGCAAAACAGAGGAGTAAGCCTAACTTGGTACAATGGAGTCAGGATTCTCCCAGTGAGGACCTGATCACAAGTCAAAAAGAAGACCCCATTGTAGGCATCTTCTATAAACACATAGAAGATCCTGAAAGCAACCTCATTCCAAAAGATGATTGTATTGGCAAAGAAGATCTTAGAATCTTAATGAAATCTAGATCACAATTCAAGTTACAGGATGGTTTGTTAATTAGAACCTCCAAAACTGGCATCCAGCAGTGGGTAGTACCCACCAAGTTCAGAGGTCTAATGCTTCAACATGCCCATGATGCTCCCACATCTGGTCATCGCGGTGAAAAAATTAACGTATGAAATATTACGTGATTTTTTGGCCACACATGTTGAAAGATGTTCAAACCTACTGTCAAGGGTGTTTAATCTGCCCACAGTTTCAACCCACTGCACTAACGCATAGAGCGCCATTGCAGAAAAGGGGGATGGTAATGCCATGGTCAGATATACAAATTGATTTTATTGGCCCAGTAACAAGATCATCAAGAGGTAACAAATACATGTTAACCGTGACATGCCTGTTCACTAAATGGGTAGAGTGCATTAGTGCACCTAACAACAGTGCTGAAACATGTGCAGCGTTGCACATCAACCATGTATTTTCCAGATTTGGTTTGCCCCAAAGAATTGAATCAGATCTGGGGACCCACTTCACTAGCGAAGTGATGACCAAAATGTGGAAAATACTAGGGGTTAAAAGAAAGCTCCATATTGCTTATAGAGCCGCCTCAAGTGGTGGTGTAGAGCGTTACAACCAGTCCATTGTTAAAATCCTCAAAAAGTTTGTGAGTGAAACAGGTAAAGACTGGGATGTAAAACTACTTCTAGTCTTAATGGCATTAAGAGCAACTCCAAGTAGTGCTACCAAAATGTCACCTTTTGAGCTGATGACTGGTAGAAGAATGGTTCTACCTCAGCATCTGCTGTACCGTACATCAGACCAAAACTTGATAAACGCTGCCAATACACATCAATATGTGGAGAACTTAAGAAAACACCTGCAACATGCCTTTGCATTTGCTCAAAGGAATTTAGAAAGAGCCGCAACTGCCACTAAAACCTATTGTGATCTCAAAAAAAAAAAGGAATATGAAATAAATGATAAAGTTTATCTTTATAACTTTGGAAGAGATCAGGTTAGGGAGATGAAATGTCTTCCCTCATGGAAAGGTCCTTTTGTCATTACTGACAAAATATCTCAAGTGGCCTATAAAATACGGATCCCCAAAAATGAAAGTTTCATAGATAAATGGGTCCATATCAATCAATTGCGAGCATGTCATCCCAGATCCCAACTACAAATCATAGAGGGAGAATGAAGTGTCATATCCCCAAATGCACTAAAGACATACTGTAGTTTAAAGATGACCAACTGATAAACATGAAGGCTCAAAATAACGGACTTTCTACTTAAAGGACTGCCTATGATGTATACGGCCAATATCCTCACTGAGTACCACTGACTTTGATCCAATTCAAATACATGTGTCCTACATATTTTTGAATTTGAAAGGGGGATTTATGTCAAGGTATTTGAAATATTATTAAATAATATATAGAAGTATATTTGTCTTTATTTGGTAAGTCTGTGGATGTGCACACTGTTTGTAGAACAAAAGATTTATTTCTAAGAGATCTCCCACACTCATTATGTAAAATTATGCTGAACACACAGGGGGGGACAATGGAACATGAGGCCCATACCAAATATGCTATAATCAACTTACAGTTTGAGACAGGATGAGTCATAAAAGGCAAATTAAGAGGATAGATTGTCAGATAGGTGACACCACACAAAATATATGGAGACGAAATGTCTGAAATACCCTTTTGGAACTGATCAAAATCATAGAGAAACAGCTTTTATGCACATAGGTGTTAGTTATCCCTAAACATCAAATACACATCTGCACTGCTGGCTAAACAGGAAATATGCTGTATTAAGACTTTTACAACTACTCGTGGATTGACCCCATGTGGGGCAGTGAAGGCCTTGGGAAAAAAAGACAGATGCTGAGGTGTGACTCTGAAGCACTAAAACAGACAGCAAATAAACATTTTTTTTTCTCTCTGTTTGAATGCATACCCCAGAATGTATTAAATATAGAAATTTGGGAAATTGTCTAATTTTCTATTATTATTACATGGATATTTGCTAAGCTTGGGAGGTAACTGTTTTAGTCAGTCAAAAATGTTTAATAACCTCGGTAGTGTTTATATTTTTCAGATATATAGTCTCAGATCTACATAGAAATGAATGTGCATATATATATATATATATATATATATATATATATATATATATATATATATATATGTGTTTTGAAAACTTAAAAGATCTCACTTAGCCTCTGTGTTTTTAAGAATATAAATAAATACTTGTGGACCTGGAAAGAAATAATTAATGACACTTATTACTTTATTTCAGATGGAATGCCTGCGTGAGATGAAATAAGTCATATCATATGAATGTGCAATAAATGTTTATAAAGTTTTAAATACATCTTTTAAAATATAGTGAGATGAAGATATGGAAGTTACTTTGATGTGATATGACTATGAAATATAAATTTTCTGTTAGGCTAAATGAAATATAAATTATTTTAATATAATGTTAGATGTATTTGATGTTTCATATTAAAATGATCAGAAAATTCATTAAGATATAACTTATCCAAAACAAATGTTGTGAATAATTGCTATAAAAAGTTATGGTCTGATTAAATAATCATTTTATAAAAGTAATTAAGTTGTGTAAAAATGTTCAGAAATGGTATTGATATGTCTGTTCATAATGCTGCCACCCGGTGTTGCCATGAGAGAACTACAGCCAGAAAGCCTTTTGGCTGTTGGGAATGAGATATTCCGGTTATCCAATGAAAAGGGACAAGGCTCCGTGAGCGTTTCCATAACAACAATGTATACTAAACCAATTATCCAATGACAAGGGACAAGCAAAAAGGGCGTGAACGACACAGGTTATCAATGATTATATAATGGGAGTGTTGAATGCACATGGGAGAGTTGTCTGTAATTTGCTGAAAACTAGTGATCTGATTTTGGCTGCGATATACCTGGGAAAAATTTCACTTCAGCAAGGAGCTCAAAACTTAACCTTGATTTGTGCAAAAACCTTCCTTGAGAATGAGATGACCTAAAGACCGCTACGAATTGGTTCAAAATTGGTGAAGTATATTGTATTTTAAATTGGTAGTCATAAGCCTAGGTATTGTTTAAATCTGTGTCTGATTAGTTAAGTAACTCATCTGTGCAAGTTCTAATATTGTAAGTTAATTATGTATTAGGATAAATTGCAGTTAAATAGCAGAATATTTATTATCCTATTGTTTAAGAGCACAGCTTAGAATTGTATTGCTTGGATGTTAAAAGATTTGTAAATAAGGGTTTTTTAAGATAAGCGTGTATGAATTTTGCATAGCATATTTAAATAGTTTTCAAGTGCATATAATATTATTTCATTTCCTTTTATTGCAAATATATTTCAATATGTTTATGGATATTAACTAAATAAAAGAATTCAGATATTTATATTAATTGTATGGTCTAGTAGGTGCATGTTGAGTAAGGGTTTCTATTTTTAAGGAAAATTATTATTTGTATTGTGATTATAACCCTGCCATAAGCTGATATATTATTTGGATAGCACTACTAAGATTTTCATAAATATACTGACATGACTAACCACTTACCAGCTATAACATCTTTATCTGCTTTATTACTTTGCTTGGCAGTGACTGCATACTATATAATATATCTTGGATTCTCTGATTGTGATATATGTGAAACGGTGATATTATCCTCCGAGAACTAAACTAACTCTGCATGTTGCGATAGTAACAGCTGTCTCCACTCACGCTTGACTCATTTCCTGTCTGCATCATTTGCTTGTTCTCTGTTCTATTATTTTCTTCCCTGGATTGATGCAGCAGCTGGTGTATATACGTTCATTGTTATAACATAGTCACTCCGGGGGGAAAAAAAAGTGTATAAGTCTAAGCCTTTCTTCTGTTGAATTAATTGGCAGCCCGGTGTATATATTTACAGATTTATATTGAGTGTTAAAATATTTATCTATATATGGACAGTATGGCAGCAACGGACTCCTTTTATTCCCTTAAAGAATCTGATGATGAGGACTTAGATTTTTTGGAATTACAAGATGTATTTGATCGTGATACACCTAACACTAAATTAGGGGATAATTTTTATGACATGGAAACATTGAAATTAAAGGAACAAAGACTTAAATGGGACAAGTGGATCCTTTCCAAGTACATCAATATGCAAATGGTACCCAGGGGACTAAGGATCAATAAATTCCCAACTTATGACATTAAAGACGTGGATTTCATTGAACGCTGGAACCTGACTCTTACTGACTGCTCTTTAAAACTCATTGCCTTACTTATTGAATATAAAGATATGTTACTCAAAGAGGTTAAAAATAAGATAACTTTGCTTCAAGCAGATATGAATTTGTTCAAACAACATGAAATTTATCCCCAATTTGATGAGACACTGAGGAAGGTGA
Organism: Bombina bombina; assembly: GCF_027579735.1. Classification (NCBI taxonomy): domain Eukaryota; kingdom Metazoa; phylum Chordata; class Amphibia; order Anura; family Bombinatoridae; genus Bombina; species Bombina bombina. The sequence continues at coordinate 62,062,031 of NC_069500.1, read as the reverse complement.
TTGAGGAGGCTAAAAAATTAATTATCCAGGTTAAACATACCAAGTTCCTTAGGGACCAGAAAGATTATTCAAAGGGCACAGTTTATATCTGGAGATGTAAAGAGAGGAGTAGGGTTTGGTCCCAGTCACAATATAATCAATCAGACCACCAGGCCACAGGTCAGGGGGAAACTAGATTATCCACTTAAGAGTACACAACAACCTAAAATGAAGGCCACCAAGAAGGTTGCCTTCTCCGACTCGGAGCCAGAGTTAACAGACGAAGAGAGGTTTGCCTCTAGTTTTGATTTGGATGGTTACTCTGGCTCCGATGGGGATGAGGGAGCTCTAACTAATCAAGCATGCACAGCATCCAATACAGTGTGTGATAAACCACCTAGAGGTATACTTAAGGATCATGTAAACCCAGGGGCTGTTCCTAAAAGGGGCAGGCGCCAGAGAAGAGCTAATTCTCATTATCATATGACCACTAACTCCCAGGGCACCGGTAACAGCTCTGACACTACACAGAAGGTTTTTCAGTGGGGCCCGAGACGACCCAGGGGAGGGGGGCGGGGCAACAGACAGAAATCTGCCACTGGGGACTTTCAGCAACAGAGATATCAATTGAGGGAGAACAGGGGAACTCCACGACACAGGTACCAATGACACAGGCCCCAATGATGGATAATACAGTCTTAAACTTGTCCACTTATGATTTAACTAATCTTGAAAGGAAAGTTCTTAGTTATGGGTTGGGATTTTTCCCTTCTAGGAATTTTGATTTGTTCCAGACAATTCTGGACATTAATAGACTAGTGAGGGATTTAACCCTTAGAAAATTCTTTCCAGAAACCGAGACAGATAGATTACCCTCTGTTACCGATTCAACAGCAGAAAACTTGAGTTCCAATGCTGATAATATGTCTTTTGCTGACATTTGTGCCCTCACTAGTTTGAAAGACTTATCAGGGAACATAGATCATATACCTCAAGACATAATACATCAACATAAATTAAAATCTGCATCAAATTTTTACCCCTTACATACTAGGGATAAGAGTCTTGAGGTGTTCCATAAAAGAGTCATGGAGGACCTCACCACTCTTTCCCAGACAAACACTAATCACCACTCAAATTTGACCAGTAAGGAAAGAGAGGCCATCACCAATCTTCAGAATAACATCAATATTGTCATTCGTCAATCTGATAAAGGCGGTAGCATTGTTGTCATGGATAGGGACGCCTATGTTGCGGAAGCCCTGAGACAATTGGGCGACAACGAGGCCTACTCTATTTTACCCAGGGATCCCACAATTTCTTTTGGTCATATCTTGAGGGACCTTCTGGATGATGGACTGGAGATGGGCATCATAGACAGACACACCTTCGACTGTTTGTTAGTTGACAATCCTGTGATCATGCCTATCTTCCACCATTTCCCAAAGGTCCACAAGAGTCTTGAAAATGTCCAGGGAAGACCCATCGGGGCAGGCATAGGCTCATTAATGGAGCCACTGTCCAAATGGGTCGATAACTTTTTACAACCAGTGGTACACAGATTACCCAGCTATGTACGTGACACTGCTCATGCCCTATCAAAACTTGAACAGACTAGATGGGAGCCAAACTATAGCTGGATAACCATTGACGTGGTGGCATTATACTCCAGTATTCCCCACGAATTTGGACTCCGAACCGTAGAATTCTTTTTGGATATGTGCACAGACTTGGATTCTCAACACAAAGATTTTGTGTTGAGGGTTATCAAGTTCCTGCTACAACATAACTTTTTTAAGTTTTCAAACTATTTCTATCTCCAGAGACGTGGAACCGCTATGGGGGCAAAATTTGCCCCCTCCTATGCCAACCTCTTTATGGGGTGGTGGGAGCGGTTCCACGTCTATGGGGGAGAAAACACATTCACTGGGTCCATCAAGAAATATCTGAGGTTCATAGATGACCTATTGATCATCTGGTCCTCAGGTGAGACACAAGCAAAGGAATTGGTGGACCAACTGAATCGTAATGAAGTGGGTCTAAAATTCACCTACCAGTGGCACCAAAGGACTATGAATGATTTAGATGTAACTCTGACGGGTGATCCTGATACCCATAAAATCATATCTTCACTCTACCGCAAGCCCATCTCTGGTAACACTTTATTGCATGCTAATAGCAGTCACCCTAAGCATGTTTTTAGAGGTATTGCTAAAGGCCAGTTTATGCGCATCAAACGCAATTGTTCCCGGGGAGGGGACTGTGATAGAGAAAGTGAGGATCTGGATAAGCGCCTACGAGAAAGGAACTATCAAAAGTAATCAGGAGAGCACGACATGAGGTAGACCAGATGGATCGGTCGAGATTATTCCACAGGACTACTAGTCCAGCGGATAAAAGAACCAAGACATCTCAGACACGCAATGCTCCTATCCTCATTACAGCCTACTCTAATCAATACCATCAGGTCTGTAATATAATTAGGAAGAACATCCCAATTCTGCGGGGGGATAAATCCCTACGCAATGTAATTAAAGATGGCTGTAATTTTGTATACAGGAGGAATTTGACCCTAGGGAATCTGTTGTCCCCTAGTTTACTTAGGGAAGAACCAAGCAGGAGCTCTTGGTTACACTTCAAGGGCACTTTCCGGTGTGGAAAAAGGTCCTGTGGTTCTTGTGACCATATCAAAGTAGCCACCCACTTCACGTCAGCCTCTGGGGCGGAATCTTTCGAGACCAAGGGCTACGTAAAATGTGGAAGTAAATTTGTGGTGTATCTCATAGAGTGCACCCTGTGCCACCGGCAGTACGTGGGTAGAACCACCAGAGAGGTGGGGACACGCATCAAAGAGCACCTAGCCCACATCTCCCATGACAGAGCAGTATCTGCTCTGTCTAAACACTTTTTGGAGGTACATCATGGCCAAGTTGGATCCTTAAGGTGGCAGGCAATCGAGCAGATAGTCAGACCCCCTAGGGGAGGCGACAAATTTCGCATCTTGTGTCGACAGGAGATCTATTGGATCCACAAGCTCGGTTGTCTGCTACCTAGGGGATTCAACTCAGAATTTGATATTATCAACTATTGGCAGCACTAGTAGACTACATACATCATTGTGTACACCACTTTATGAGTTTCCAAGTATTCTGTCATTCCATTGATTTACACACGCAATTCCATAGTAGCATTTAAATTTAACCTTTAGATTAGGGTTGTACTCAGACCCCGTTTCTTTATTTAGTCTCCACCCAGACAAGATACATACTTCTGGCTGGATCTTTTTGACATTATTTAGGCTATTTTTTTTTAGGCTACTTATAAATCTTTTATTTGAGGCCTTTAATATTTAATATCTAAATCCTAAGTGCCTATTTGTAATAACAGGCATTTTACACAACTTACATGTACTAACTAGATGTAACCATGACTATTATCTAAATTCTTAACCCCAAGTCTTTCAAATACAATCTAGAGTGTATCTTTCATAACTTACATGCATTAGCCAGACAGTATCATGATTAGCTTTACATGTTTGATTGAACTTAGATTAACGTACTGTCCAGTATTTTTCTAAGCATTCTAATTTTTCTATGTATTGATATCCTTTTTATGCACTGTAACATGTTTTTATGGCTTCTTACTAATTATCTATCCCCACCAATACTATATTATATAGTCTTTTTTCTTGTTAATTTCAGCAAGGGTGTTCTTTAGCTAACTCTGCATACGAGTGCATTTAAAACAAGTTAAGCTTTAAATCCCTCTTTTTAATACATAATATAAGGTATCTTTCAGAATATATGCATTTTCTATTTTTTTGTTATTCTATGATTTGAATATATTCGATATGTCATAGCCTCTATGTAAATTAGAGCTGTTATTATTTTGTCAGTTATGTTCTCTTTTTATTTAAGTTTATATTTCTTTATATCCACCAGATGCATGTATATATTTCTATATACCTTTCTGTATAGGGTTAAACGTTGGGAGTTTGTTTCTTTTATCACCTCCCTAGGGAGGAGCTAAGGGTTTTAAATAGATTGCACCTGCATAGGTGCAACATGTCTATGACTACAGCCTGTTAGGCTGAAACCGGTCAGACCTACTTTCACTCCCAACTGTTTTGTAAGGAGTCTGCCTATTTTTGTTATCGTTTTTAAATTTGTCCTAATAAAGTTCATTTTTTATACTTATAACACTCTTGTCTGCTGGAACATTTTTTGGATATTTTTTTGATTACTTTATTTGGAGTACTGGGACTCCAATCCTACTGCACAAGTTCACAGCGACAATGGATTGCCCAGCCGGGTGACGTCACGACCGGAGGAGGAGCTGAACCGCGTGTCAGCGTGGAGACCAGCTGAGCAGAGTTGGAGCCGGAAACATTGCAACAGAGACTTAGACTGAGACGCGCAAGAGGATTTCTTTGACGGAGGACACGCTAAGGGTAGTGAGTAACTACAGACTGTGCTTTATCACGGCTTGGGGCTTGCTTTTCAAATACAAGGTGGTTTATCTATAAGGGAGCCTTGCTATTTTGTATGAGTGCTTTTCTCCGGCCTATTATCTGTATCCTACCCTAGTCCATCAACTTAATACATGCCTGCTTGCTGCACTTACCTATTTATTATCTATGCTTGCCACTGCACCTACAGCATTTACTAACATTTGAGCGACTGGATCGATATTCAGAGTCTGCCTTTAAAGAGGATATGTGAAACGGTGTATAAGGGTTTGTGGACTGAATGGCTTATTATACCTAAGAGCTAATATAAGCATCTGAACATGCAGGACCTGGTTTTCCTGATACCTACAGCCTGACTAACCACTTACCAGCTATAACATCTTTATCTGCTTTATTACTTTGCTTGGCAGTGACTGCATGCTATATAATATATCTTGGATTCTCTGATTGTGATATATGTGAAACGGTGATATTATCCTCCAAGAACTAAACTAACTCTGCATGTTGCGATAGTAACACCTGTCTCCACTCACGCTTGACTCATTTCCTGTCTGCATCATTTGCTTGTTCTCTGTTCTACTAATAATTTCTATAGTTTATGCTGTCAGCATTTATCGCTGTGCCGCGGACATGATACGCATTATTGTATTATTTCTGATCGTACAATGAAAAAATGGCCATATAATCTTTGTAAAAATTGAAACATGTAAGTGAAACTTGTAGGAAGAAAATTACAACATGGATAAAAAATATTATTTTTAGTCTAATTCTAATCAATATATTAACTATTCGTAATCATTTACAAATATTAAAAAAAATTAAATAAATTGTAATAATTTATGGGAAAAAAATATGATTTATACTTACCATCCTTTCTACTTCTTTTATATCTAAGTCATACAACGTACAACGTTGATTAGATTCCTGGCTAGCCATTTTACTTGATAGATTAAAATAAAAAATAAAAAAATAAAAAATTATAATTAAACTAAAAACTTTGAATTTCAACATTAACTAATTGAATACTGAAAATTACCAATAGTATAATTGGCTGTGCAAGACGTTTATAATCTTTTAACTTTTGCTGTTAATACCAATAATACAAATATATAATTTATTGTAGGGAATACTAAATAATTCTTATAAGCATATCACAAATTAGTTAAAATTGATCAATATAAATATTATACAATTTCAATTCACCATTGGACACTATCTAAACATAAAAAAAATTTTTTAATATTATTTATAAGACACATCTATATGTACAAATTTAAATTAAAACTATATACTATAAAAAAGAAGGGTTAGTTACAACACTTGGCCAAGGTTGATCTTTTAGAATGAAAAAATATAATATTCATCAAACGTATTTATGTTTAAATATTCTTTATTAAACTTTTTATCAAGTTTCAACATTCACTTGCACAATGGTTCCGATCTGTGGCCACAGGGCAATATTACATAACAAACTGGTGGGTTAATCAAACATTCAATTTACATTAATAACATCTACAGATCCACTAATCCACCTCTGTTCCTCTGTGTATCTCCTGAAAAGGAGCGCTCGTCCCTCTAATGATGATCAAATGAGGGTATCACCCTTTCAGGTTCTGGGAGACCACCACATCAGCTCATCCACAGTGCTATAATGGTATATATTAAAATAATTCTTACTTTAACAATCATCAAGTTTTGTTAACAAACAGTAAGAAGGGGAGGAAAAGTGAAAGAAACAGTGACCTTCTTGTAGAAAGCAAAATACCTTGTAAATAAAGACATCTATTCCACGGCACACTCCTGCATCCCAACATCAGCTCAATCTAAGTAAGGACTCTTAATGACTGCTCCTGTCTACCTATCCAATAGAACCATATCTTATGTATGACCTCCCTATTGTTTAGAATTCCCGCTGCCTCTTCAAACATGGTATATGTATGTTGTACTTTATTGTATATTTCCGTCCATGTCGGAGCCCCTATCTTCCAGTATCTCGCGATACATGTTCTAGTGACTGTGCATAGAATTCTAATGAAGGTGTTAAGATATCTATGCAAAACATCTATGGGTTCATACAGTAGTGCCTTTTGTATGGTAAGGGTAAACTCCTCATCAGCTGACCTATAAATGAAGATAGTCTACTCCACACCTCCTGTATGATCTCACAATCCCACCACATATGTTTATATGTACCTCTTTTCCCACAGCCCCTATAGCACATGTCGCTCCCCTGGGAATTCATACGAGAAGTCCTAACTGGGATTAAGTACAATCGGAAGATTGTTTTCATCATGTTTTCCTTCAGGTCAACGCTTAGTAGGCCTTTATCTCTTCCGACTGGAATGTTTCCCACTCCTGTCTATCCTTTGTTATGTCTAGTTCTCGTTCCCACGCTAACATGATGTGGGTTTTAGGTGTGTTTGGGGGGGATTGAATTGCCACATAAAGCCTAGATATGTTTAGACCTATGGGGACTGATGCCAGAGGCCTCTAACACCGTGGACACCTTGCTTGGTACATTTTTTAGGAAGTTTCAGAGAGAAGACTGTAGCTGTAAATAAATGAACCAGGGTAATTTGAGGGGTGCAATTCTTTCCTGTAAGTGGGAAAACGACGAAACCAACCCACTCTCTAGAATGTCGGCCACTCTGTACAGGCCCTTGTTTTCCCATTTCTGTAGGTGTTTATGTGTGTGTCCCTGTAATAGATACCTAATTGGCATTAATAAGGAATTTCTTGGGAGAATATCTTCTCTCTTCCTCAGTTTCGTCCATAGTTTAGTTGTTAGCGCACCTGTGTGCGTCTCTGGGGAGTGAACGTTAGCTCTAGTCTGTTGTATATCCCAAAGAATGGAGTCCGGGTCGCCCCTCCCTTCTAGTTCTGTCTCTAAAGCAATCCAAATGGCTTCCTTCGACCTCTTCAGCAACATTGTGTCCTGCGCTGCCCTAGCTGCCCTATAATAATCCATCAAATTAGGGCCGCCTACCCCTCCTAACGATTTATGTCGGTGTATTAAAGACTTAGATATCCTAGCTGATTTCATCCCCCTGATAAAAACTAAAACATATGTCTGTAGTTTTTCTATATCTGCTTTGACAATCTCTATCGGCAGTGCCCTGAATAAATACAGTAGTCGGGGTAATATAGTCATTTTGACCACCGCTAACCTTCCTAGCCAGGAGAAGTTATATTTGCTCCATTTCGTGATGTCTTGCCTAATTTTTCGGAATAATGGTGGGTAGTTATATTTGTACAAGTGTTGTATCTGTTGCGTAAGGTTAATCCCCAAGTATTTAAGTGTATGCTTGACCCATTTGAATTCAAAGTTTAACTCCAATAGTCTGGTAAGGAATGGCTATGGGAAGAACTTCGCATTTTTCCGAGTTAATTTTGTAACCTGAAATAGTCGAGAAAGAGTCTAATACTGTGTATAAATTGGGTAAGGATATGAGGGGCTTTGTAATTGTTAGTAAAATATCATCCGCGAACAAGGCGAGTTTGTATTCTGATTGTGCTATTTTGACTCCCGCTATGTCTGGGTGCACTCTTATGCTCGCTGCCAATGACTCAATACAGATCGTGAATAACAGGGGAAACAAAGGGCACCCCTGTGTTGTGCCATTAAGAATAGGGAAGGTATCAGACTTATAGGCCCCCGAAATCACCTGGGCCTGGGGAAAATAGTAAATTGCTCAGATTGCTGCCATAAAAGAACCGTCAAAGCCCATCCTCTGTAAAACCGACATCATGTATCTCCAGTCAATTCTATTGAATGCCGTCTACGCATCCAGCGATAACAGTAGAGAAGGCGTCCGCTGTCTCCCTAAGTGATGAATGAGATCAGCCAGTAGGATTGAGCTCGCATTTGATTGGCTGTTCCAATCAGCCAATAGAATGTGAGCTCAATCCTATTGGCTGATTGCATCAGCCAATAGGATTTTTTCACCTTTAATTCCGATTGGCTGATAGAATTCTATCAGCCAATTTTAATTCAAGGGACGCCATCTTGGATGACGTAATTTAAAGATGACGTGAAAAGAAGAGGATGTTCCGCGATAGATGTCTTGAAGATTGAGCCGCTCCGTGTCGGAAGGATGAAGATAGAAGATGCCGTCTGGATGAAGACTTCTGCCCATCTGGAGGACCACTTCTTGCCGCTTGGATGAAAACTTCTCCCGGCTTTGTTGAGGACTTCTTGCCACTTGGATGAAGACTTCTCCTGGCTTCGTTGAGGATGGATGTCTGGTCTTCAAAAACTGTAAGTGGATTTTCGGGGGTTAGTGTTAGGTTTTTTCAGGGCAATGGGGAGCTTAGGTTTTTTTTAGGATTTTATTTGGGGGGGTTGGATGTTTGGGTGGTGAGTTTTACTGTTGGGGGTTGTTTGTAATTTTTTTTACAGGTAAAAGAGCTGATTTCTTTGGGGCAATGCCTGGCAAAAGGCCCTTTTAAGGGCCATTGGTAGTTTATTGTAGGCTATGTTTTTTTTTATTTTGGGGGGGCTTTTTTTATTTTGATAGGGCTATTAGATTAGCTGTAATTAGTTTAATTAATTGATAATTTCTTTTTTATTTTGTGTAATTTAGTGTTTGTTTTTGTAATTTAGTTAATTGTATTTAATTAATGTAATTTATTTAATTGTAGTGTAAGGTTAGGTGTTAGTGTAACTCAGGTTAGGTTTCATTTTACAGGTAAGTTTGTATTTATTTTAACTAGGTAGCTATTAAATAGTTAATAACTATTTACTAACTAGTCTACCTAGTTAAAATAAATACAAACTTACCTGTAAAATAAAAATAAAACCTAAGATAGCTACAATGTAACTATTAGTTATATTGTAGCTAGTTTAGGGTTTATTTTACAGGTAAGTATTTAGTTTTAAATAGGAATTATTTAGTTAATGATAGTAATTTTTATTTAGATTTATTGTAATTATATTAAAGTTAGTGGGTGTTAGGGTTAGACTTAGGGTGTTAGGGTTAGACTTTAGGGGTTAATAACTTTAGTATAGTGGTGGCGACGTTGAGGGCGGCAGATTAGGGGTTAATAAATGTAATGTAGGTGGTGGCGATGTTAGGGCAGCAGATTAGGGGTTAATAAGTCTAGGCTGGGGCGGCAGATTAGGGGTTAATAAGTGTAACGTAGGTGGCGGCGATGTGAGGGGCGGCAGATTAGGGGTTAATAAGTGTAATGTAGGTGGCAGCGATGTTAGGGGCGGCAGATTAGGGGTGTTTAGACTCAGGGTTTTAGGGTGTTAGGTGTAAACATAACTTTTTATTTCCCCATAGGAATCAATGGTGCTGCGTTGCGGAGCTTTACACTCCCCATTGATGTCTATGGGGAAATCGTGCACGAGCACGTAAAACCAGCTCACAGCAGCGCTGGTATTTGAGTGCGGTATGGAGCTCAATTTTGCTCAATGCTGCAATATTGCCCGCTAACGCCGGGTTTATGAAAACCTGTAATAGCAGCGCTATAGGGAGGTGAGCGGTGGAAATAATTTGCAAGTTAGCACCGATCCGCTCATAACGCAAAACTCGTAATCTAGCCGTTAGTTAATAATTTGATTACACATGATCTAAATTTAAGAAACTCAATTAAATTTATTAAAGTAATTATGTTGTATGAAAGCCCATGAAAAATTACAATAATTTCATTTATTTGGACAGACATACATTTTATACAATCATGGCTGGCTCACTTGAAATCAACGTGCGTGAGCACGGTATTGTCTATATGACACATAATAACTAACACAATATAGTGTTGCTAAAGTGTCAAACTTGCCCTGAGAGAGGTGGCGGACTTGAGGGGTTGTGAAAGAGAAATAAATATAAGATAAACAATGAGTTAAAAAGTGTATTAATATTACTGGGTTGAAAACAAATATGTTGTAGACTGTTCCTTTAAATGGTAGAGCACAGAATATCAGCAAAATATTGATGTGTCAAAATTTTGCAATAACACATATAAACACCCATAAAAAAATGTTATAACCCAAAATTATATATCTAATAGTCTTGAATGCAAAAAACTATTTACAAAATGACGCTATAAAACATATAGATAAATGCATATGTGTGTCAAAAGAGACACAAAATGATATACTGTAATACAAATCATTCAAATCATTTTGATTAGAAATAGCATACCCATCATCATATACCACTCTTTAATTTTTTGGGGGACAGGATGATCAAAAGGGACTCAAGGTCAGTGATTGATCTTGAAAAATGTATTTTTATGCAAAATAAAATATAGTATAGATATGATACTATTTATAAACTACTGCTTTAAGAAAAAATCAATAACAGGGAGTGACAGTTGTTCAACTTTAAAAAAAAAGAAATATGATGATGGGTATGATGTTAGTTTGTACTAAAGCATAGCATTGAGTGTCTCTGTTCTCACACATATGCATTATAAATAGAGAGAGAGCTAAGATTATTAATAATTCTAAATATTCGTATAAATCGAAAAGTTAACAACGCAAATAAAATAAAATGCAATTCTGAATCAGCATTAAATTTTTTTTAATATAGCTTGAGTAGTAAAGAAATAATAATATCGACACAACGCTCAATAAGAAAGCGAACATTTATTTCTTTTTAATGACGCGATGAGTCCACAGATCATCTTAATTACTATTGGGATTTAAAGCTGTTAAATATCACCTCCCTTCCCTACCAACCCAGTCATTCTCTTTGCCTACGTTAGTGATAGGATAGGACTAAGGTTTGCCTTTCTAGACAAGCACTTCCAATTCGTGGCTCTTCCCTTCGGACTTGCCACAGCTCTGAAAATTTCACAAAGGTTCTGGGATCGCTTTTGGCGGTACTACGCTTACGGGGCATTGCAGTGGTGCCCTATCTGGACGACATCCTAGTCCAGGCGCCATCCTTACAACAAGCAAGATCCCACACAGAAACAGTGTTATCCTTCCTGCGATCTCACGGGTGGAAGGTAAACTTGGAAAAAAGTTCCTTGGTCCCAAATACAAGGGTAACTTTCTTGGGAACCATAATAGATTCCCTATCAATGAAGATTTTTCTGACAGAAGTCAGGAAATCAAAGCTCTTCAGTCCACTTCTCTGCCATCCATGGCTCAGTGCATGGAAGTAATTGGACTGATGGTGGCGGCAATGGACATCATCCCGTTTGCTCGATTTCAGAACTCTGCAGTTAAACATGCTCAGGCAATGGAATGGAGATTATACGGACTTGTCTCTTCGAATACTACTGGAGCAGGAGACAAGGGATTTTCTTAAATGGTGGTTGTCTCGGGATCATCTCTCCCAGGGAACCTGCTTTCGCAGACCATCTTGGGTGATTGTGACAACAGATACCAGCCTTCTAGGATGGGGAACAGTCTGAGGCTCCCTAAAGGCTCAGGGAGTTTGGATTCAGTCAGAATCTGTTCTTCCTATAAACATTCTTGAGCTGAGAGCGATCTTCAATGCTCTTCTGGCCTGGCCCCAGTTAGCCTCGGTCCAGTTTATCAGGTTCCAGTCGGACAACATAACTTCAGTGGCTTACATCAATCATCAGGGAGGAACGAGGAGTTCCTTAGCGATGACAGAGGTAACCAAGATAATTCAGTGGGCAGAAGCCCACTCTTGCTGTCTGTCGGCGATCCACATCCCAGGGGTGGACAACTGGGAGGTGGAATTCCTGAGCAGGCAGACCTTTCATCCATGGGAGTGGGAGCTCCATCCGGAAGTGTTTTCCAGCCTGGTTCTCAAATAGGGTCAGCCGGAATTGGATCTCATTGCATCTCGGCAGAATGCCAAGCTTCCGAGGTACGGGTCGAGGTCCAGGGATCCTCAGGCGGTACTGATAGACGCTCTGGCGGTACCTTGGACCTTCAATCTAGCATACCTATTTCCTCCGTTTGCTCTTCTTCCTCGGTTCATTGCTCGATTCAAACATGAGAAGGCATCAGTGATCCTCATTGCACCGGCTTGGCCTTGCAGGATTTGGTATGCAGATCTGGTGGACATGTCATCTCTGCCACTGTGGAGACTTCCGCTAAGGAAGGACCTTCTAATTTAAGGGCCCTTCCTTCATCCAAATCTAGTTTCTCTGAAGCTGACTGCTTGGAGATTGAACGCTTAATTTTATTCAAGCGGGGTTTTTCAGACTTGGTCATAGAGACCATGATTCAGGCTCGTAAGCCTGTAACTAGAAGGATTTACTATAAGATATGGCGTAAATATTTCTATTGGTGTGAATCCAAGGGCTACTCATGGAATAGAGTTAGGAATTTTGTCTTTTCTCCAAGAGGGTTTGGTGAAAGGTTTATCGGCAAGTTCCCTAAAGGGTCAGATCTCTGCCTTATCTATTTTGTTACACAAACGTCTGGCAGATGTTCCAGATGTTCAATCATTTTCTCCGGCCTTGGTTAGGATCAGGCCTGTGTTCAAACCAGTTACTCCTCCATGAAGTTTGAAGTTAGTTCTCAAAGTTCTTAGATATTCCTTAGATATTAGGTTGTTATCTTGGAAAGTTTTATTTCTTGTTGCTATTTCTTCTGCTCGCAGAGTGTCAGAGCTCTCGGCATTGCAGTATGAGTCCCCTTACCTTATTTTCCATTCAGATAAGGTAGTTTTACGTACTAAATTAGGATTTCTTCCTAAAGTTGTTTCTGATAGGAACATTAATCAGGAGATTGTTGTTCCTTCCTTGTGTCCTAATCCTACTTCTCAGAAGGAACAGCTTCTGCACAATTTGGATGTGGTTCGTGCTTTAAAGTTTTACCTGCAGGTGACTAAAGATTTTCATCAGTCTTCTGCTTTGTTTGTGGTTTTCTCAGGAAAACGCAAGGGAAAGAAAGCTATGGCTTCTTCTCTTTCTTTTTGGCTGAAGAGTATCATCCATTTTTTATACGAGACTGCTGGACAGCAGCCTCCAGAGAGAGTTAAGGCTCATTCCACGAGGGCTGTTGCTTCCTCATGGGCATTCAAGAATGAAGCTTCTGTGGAACAGATTTGCAAGCTTGGTCTTCTCTTCACACTGTTTCAAAATTCTACAAATTTGTCACTTTTGCCTCGGCTGAGGACACTTTTGGGAGAAAGGTTCTTCAAGCAGTGGTGCCTTCCATTTAAGTTAACTGTCTTGTCCCTCCCGTATCATCTGTGTACTCTAGCTTGGGTATTGATTCCCAATAGTAATTAAGATGATCCATGGACTCATCGTTGACACAATGAGTCCATGGTCCGCCCTGTTGTTTGTAAGACAGGTCGTTAGTTATTATAAACTTCAGACACCTCTGCACCTTGTTACTTCCTTTCTCTGCCTTACTTCGGTCGAATGACTGGGTTGATAGGGAAGGGAGGTGATATTTTACAGCTTTTGCTGTGGTGCTCTTTGCCACCTCCTGCTGACCAGGAGGTGAATATCCCAATAGTAATTAAGATGATCCGTGGACTCATCGTGTCAAAAAAGAAATACATTTGACACGGTAATCATTATTCGATTGTTATCGATATGCAAATATGACAATCGTAGGAAATGCTTGTAAGCTTCAAATTACAATAAGTAACGCCTCTATAACTTTTGCACACAATAGAAATGACACATTGCAAACGAATATATTTTTTATTTTGTAAAAATTCAATATAAGTTGGTAATGTTAAGAGAAAGTTACACTTTTCTATATACTTACAATAGCTATTGCCTGTACACTAAATAAATAGATACGTGTGCAAATTAGAAAGAGATTTTAGTTCCGTTTTTTAAATTCCGCATAAGGTGCGCATGTGCGAAAATGACGAAAGCGTGATCATGATTTTTCATCCGTGATCTAATTTTGATTGGGGCGTTTCAATGGAGAGAGATTATGATGTAGATAATAGGCGGAGCTGGTCGGCCATTTATAACGAATATAAACTGAGTTTGGATTAGGAATAACTCTGTTTGTGAAGCAGAATGGTTACGGTATAGGGGGTGAGTTATAACTGTCAGCACTTATTCTAACATATAAGCGACGGTTAATACGGGTGTAGACTGTCCCTTTAAAAGAAGAAGTGTCCTTGTAAAGTTTAATGATTTAAAATGCCCATGTTTTTAAGATTATTTTTAAATACTGAGCTTTAATTCATTAAACTTTGCAATCACTTTAAATTCCACAAAACCGGGACAAAGTGATATTTTACTGGAATGAGCGGTGCCAGGGTGGGGAATATATAGACAAATAATGAAAACATACTACTTTTTAGATAATTTTATTTAAGGTTAACAACAATTTGACACACCAAAAGCCAAACATACAGTATATGAATATCTAAACCAAAAGAGACAATTGGTTATGTGAACTGTTGCAGAGAAATCACACATACACATGTGACTAATGTTATTGCACAAATATGCTGCAGTACATCATTCATCCATTGAAAACAATAGATAGCCTGGCTGATCCTTAACCAATATCCAAATACACAATAACTAGAACTTTTGGGACTAGTAGAAAGAAAGAAGAGATTTAGAGTACACACTAGACTACGCACACACAAACGACTTCAGATAATTTACCTGCTGTAATGCTTTGACAGACAGGTCACAGTGAAAGGTCCTGCAAATCTTCTGCTGTAGTTTGGTCCTCCTCAGACTCAGCTTTTGGCCAGCATCTGGCAGCAGGACTAAGTTGTCATGGCAGACCCACACAGTCCATATGGTCTCCTCAAAAGGCTTTTTTTGACTTGGTTGCATAGAGCAGCTCATGCAAGCACAGTGCAGCATGCAGCACATACTTAAAGGGACAGTATACACCAATTTTCATATAACTGCATGTAATAGACACTACTATAAAGAATAATATGCACAAATACTGATAAAAAAATCCAGTATAAAACCATTTAAAAAGTTACTTAGAAGCTTCCAGTTTAGCTCTGTTTAAAAGGTTACTGAAGCACCCACTGCAAGTGGTAAATATCAGACCCCCCCCCCCCACTCCCCTTTCCTTTGCATATGAAAAGACCCTTTGCACAAACATATACGTCTGTATTCTCCTAAAAATTGGGGCTTGGTTAGGAGTCTCAAAATCAGAGCAATGTTATTTAAAAATAAGCAAAACTATCCATTTAAAAAAAACAAAAAAAACTTTATGGGCTATATAAATAGATAATCTACAAAACATTTATGCTAAGAAAAAACAAGTGTATAATGTCCTTTTAATCTCCAAGACTCCAACTCAACAACAAAGTGAGCCACGGCCCACGGAGTTGCTTTTCAATGAACCAGCAGCTCCCAATAACCCTCTCTCTACACATGTGACATTTGCACAGTTTTATTATGTTTCCTGCGCCTAGTGATCACTTTCAGCAGCTCCTGTTAGTAGAATTGGATGGAGCCACCACGGAGGGGGTGGTGCAGGCCATGCTGAATCGCATTGGAGAGGAAAGACTCCAGGAAACCTTTTCCTGTTCTGTCTGCAATATTAAAATATTGTCTGCAATAAAATAATAATAAAAACCAAGATTTATAGGGAACTGGGCCGGACTTTATTGTCTAACAAAATTCTGGACTTTCCTAGTTTTCCAAGACGTATGGCAACCGTAAGAAATATATATTTATAAATAAAAAGAACTATAGCGAAAGCTATAAGGGAGTCCCTGACTATGCACAACATACTGGACACATGGGAGGCTAAATACGGACAGACATCGGACTACACATTTTACTCGCATGCACATAGATCGTACTTTAGGCTGGACTATATTTTTGTTAGTCAGACACTGTTACCTAATGTTATCTCCTCCTCGATACTGCCATGCGTATGGTCCGACCATTCACTTATACAAATAGAACTGACAGGAATAATTAGTATGCATAGGCAGCGGTCATGGACCTTTGACCAGACAACGCTTAATCCCCAACATGTACAGCAGACTTTCTCCGAGATGCTGGAGGAATATTGGTCTTAAAATGTAGGATCGACCATTAACTCTATCAACACATGGGCAGCCCATAAACCGTACCTTAGGAGTTTACTGATAAAACAAAAAACGACAGCTATTAAAAGGGCTACTGACACAATAAATAAACTACAGACAGAAATAAGGGAATTGGAGATACACCACCAAAAAACATCTGCTATATCTACTTTCAACACTTCAGTTGTAAATAAAGGCACAGTCAAAATCCTAGACTCCAATTCAATCAGGGCTATCCAAAGATTGAAGGCTCAATATTTTATTTATTCTAACAAGCCTGACAGATACTTAGCCCATAAAATCAGGGAGAAGGTTAGGAGTGTCGCTATCCCTATGCTACAGAAAGCAGATGGTACACACACTTCTCACCCCCAGGAGATAGCAGACACATCCGCAAATTATTATTCCACTCTTTATTATGGTAAAAAGGTAGAGCAGGCCCCTCAAATACAGGAACTACTGATGGGCACAAAATTAAAAAGACTAAGCAAACAGGACAGTGAAATGCTGAGGTCACTAGGGGGGGAAATTCTATTGGCAATTAAATATTTGAAAGCAGGTAAAGCTCTGGAACCGGATGGTTTCCCGGGGGAATACTATAAAATATTTAAGTCTGAACTGGCTCCCCACTAACAGAAATTCTGTAATGACGTTATGTGAGGTAATGCTATCCCACCAGAGGAATTGAGCGCTAGGATTGTAGTGGTCCCCAAGCCCGGTAAGAACCCCGAGAAATGCCAAAGCTACAGACCGATTTCCCTGATAAATCAGGATGTTAAAATCCTCACCAGAATTTTGGCTAATAGGCTTAAGAAACTAGCCCCAAATCTGGTCCACCCGGACCAGGTAGGGTTTATCTCAGATAGGGAAGCACCAGATAACGTGAGAAAAACTATAACCTTGGTAGATTATTTAAGGGAGAAAGAAACGCCTTCTCTGCTCCTATCCTTGGACGTGGAGAAGGCGTTTGACAGAATAGATTGGATCTATATGAGTACAGTCTTGACCGAGATGGGTTTTGGGGGGCCTTTATGAAGGCAATAAAGGGTCTATACTCTCACCCGACATCGGTTATCAGGGCAGCAGGGTTCCAGTCTAAGACTATAGAGGTCTTGAATGGCACCCGGCATTACTGTTTGCTTTATGTATGGAGCCACTTGCCGCTTGTATTAGGAACAACCCAGACATTTCAGGAGTGGTGGTTGGAGACTTGTAATATAAACTGTCATTATTCGCAGACAATGTCCTCCTGACTTTGACTAAACCCCTGATGTCCCTTCCCAACCTATACCAAACCCTGCATGATTTCTCACTTGTCTCGGGCTATAAGATTAACTTAGACAAGAGCGAGGCATTACCTATAAACCTTCTGCCACTTACTAAAAAGCTGATCGAGACTTATTTTGAATTTGTATGGGCCACAAAGTCAATTACGTACTTGGGCATCAAACTATCAGACTCATACCACAAACTCTATAATTTGAACTATGCCCCACTCCAATTGTATATCTCTTCAGGGCCCTTCCGATCAAGGTATCTAGATCAGATTTAAAGAAATTACAGGTTTCTTTAGACACTTTCCTATGAGGAGATAGAAGGCGAAGAATAGCTTTGCACATACTATCCTGACACAGACAACTGGGGGGAGTAGGACTCCCGAATTTGACCGATTACTATCATGCGGCCAGACTGGCACAGGCTTTTTTATTATTCCTAGACAGACCTGGGGGGTTATAAATCTCCTGATTATATCCTGTGGGAATTAAACCACACATTTAACAGCCAAGATTATAAAGCTCTCGTCCACTGGGGAAACAATAAGGGTCTGGAAAGTATTTAATGGGAAATTAGCTCATACAAACTCTAGGACCAAACCAATTAAATTTCTCTTACATCCAGACGTGCATGCACAAATGGGGAAATGGACTAATAAAGGACTCTACAGGGTAGCGGACTTTCTGGACGGTAACCAAATACAAACGTTTTCCTGTGTATAAAACAGAATTCAACCTCTGAAATTGCAATGGTTCCTGTACCTCCAGATTTCCTCAGTCAATCATAAATATTGCTTCCCCTGGGCCCCACAGACACTGATGACGTTAGAACCAATTTGTACTACCCCAAATGGATTGAAGAGCTTGATCTTGACACTTTACTTAGCTATTCAGGGAGCTCAAAATTCGATCCACTTGACGATAATCAATAAATGGTCACAAGACACGGGGCTCGACTTTCCAAGACATATATGGGATTTGATTCTCCATAACTCAAGTAGGGGGCTGATTAACGCAGACCTTAAAGAAAACTGTATTAAGACGGTCTTTAGATGGTATCTCACTCCAGAGCAGACACAACATTTTTCCTCTGAGGGTACTACAAGATGCTATAGAGGATGCGGGGCTAGGGGGACATGCATACATATGTGGTGGGAATGCCCTGGGATCAGAGCTATCTGGGAACAGTTACAGAGACTTTTCGGCAGAGTATTGGGAGACCCAATAATCCTGACTGCAGAACAGGCTCTTCGAAATTACAGACTCAAACCATACAATAAAGCAATTAATACGTTCATTAAGATTTTATGTACTTCAACCAGGACCTGTATAGCTAGGCACTGGAAGGTAGGGGCCCTAGCCTGGTCTGAAGTGCTAGTTAAAATAGAGCATATATATTCTATATCAGACATAGCCGCGTCTATTTAGGGAAATAGGGACCAATTTATTAAAATTTGGTTTTACTGGATAATGGAGAAGAAGGCAGAGTAGGGGGGAGGTAGGAGGTTGGGGTGGCTGACCGACCTGTCAGGAATATCTAAAGGACTTACCCTTATAGAGAATCAAGGCTCAAGTTTGTATCACCATTCTCCTCCAGGATTCCAATGAGACTTGACACCAATAGATAGAGGTGTAGGGTCATTTAATAGTACCACAAAATGTTTTTTGTTAGTTAGGAAATGCTATTTCAGTTTTGCAATATGTTTTTCACCTTGAGTGCAGTTAGTGCTCAAGCACAAAAAAACTAGTTACCATGCCATTTGTAAGGGATTTGAATGGTTTTATAAAAAATCAAAGTAAATAAGTCTGGGGGTCTAGATAATATTCATCCAAGGGTTTTAATGGAGCTTGCATCTGTAATAGCTACTCCATTTAATCAGTCACTGTTGACAGGAGTTGTTATGGATGACTAAAAAAATGCTAATGTAGTCCCTCTTCATAAAAAGGGTAGTAGGGAAGACTCTGGTAACTATTGGCTGATCAGCTTGACCTCAATTTGTAAGGAAATTAATGGAAAGACGTGTCTTACCTTAAGACAAACAACTTAGAAGACAAAGGTTTCACTGCTGGAAAATAATGTCCAACTAATCGAATCTTTTTTTTTTTTACCATTTAACTAAATTAATAGAGCCGGAAGGAGCTATAGATGTAGAATATCTATAGTTTAGCAAAGCATTTGACACTGTCCCTCACAACAAAGTAATTTATAAAATGTATTTGTTTGGAGTAGATGCTAAGATTATTAAATGGGTAGAATGCTGGTTCAAGGATAGATGGTAGAGGGTTTAAATTAAAGGGATACTAAACCCAAAATTTTTCTTTCATGATTCAGCTAGAGCATGCAATTTTAAGCAACTTTCTAGTTTACTCCTATTATCAATGTTTCTTTTTTCTCTTGGTAACTTTATTTGAAAAAGCCGGAATGTAAGCTTAATAGTCGGCCCATTTTTGTTTCAGCACCTGGGTAGTGATTACTGATTGGTGGCTAAATCTTTGTGTACAGTTCTGGAAAAGTATATAAATAAACTAGAAACCATCCAAAGGAGGGTTACTAAAATGATACATGGTCAGCAGGTCCAGCAGATTCAGAATATACCATGTTATATATATGTATATATTATGTCCTGTGAAATAGCTGCAGCAAACAACTGAAAAAAAATATATTTTTGTTAAGATTTTAGTAAATAATATTGATAATTGCCAGGTGATCAATGCTTTTACTTTGATCACCTTGCTAAATCATTATCAAGGGTAGCCACATGTGAAATAGGGGCCCAAATGTTTTTGGGGGAATTATAATATAGATTAGGGTAGCCCTTTTGTGCCAGTACAGAAATAAAAACTGATTTCTTTTTTTCTTGCAGGGTGTTCATAGTTACCACTGTGAACACCTGGCTATACAGACACAATTAATATATTTTTGTTAAGAGAGAGACTTGTCTACTAAAAAATAAACTGTATTAGGGGTCTCTAGACATAACAGTTTTTTTTTTCTTTAAAGGGACAGTCTACACTAGAATTTTTATTGTTTAAAAAGATAGATAATCCCTTTATTACTAGGCTGACCATATTGCCGCTTTAAAAAGGGACACATGAAAAATACATATGTCAGGGCTTTTTTCAGGGCTGTTTAAAGAAATGGTTTTGTATAAGAACCCTCACATATGTATTTTTCATATGTGTTCCTTCTTAAAGTGGCAATATGTTCAGCCTATTTATTACCCATTCCCCAGTTTTGAATAATCAACATAGTTATATTAAATGGATATTAAACCCAAACATTTTCTTTCATGAGTCAGATAGAGAATACAGTTTTAAACAACATTCTCATTTACTTCTATTATCCAATTTGCTTAATTCTTTAGATATCCTTTGTTGAAGAAATATCAATGCACATGGGTGAGCCAATCATACAAGGCATCTATGTGCAGCCACCAATCAGCAGCTACTGAGCCTATGTAGATAGGATTTTCAGAGATTTATCAATAGAATGAAGCAAATTAGATAGTAGAAGTAAATTAGAAATTTGTTTAAAATGGCATTTTCTTTCTAAATCATGAAAGAAAAATGTGGGTTTCATGTCCCTTTAATATACTTTTTATCTCTATGATTACCTTGTATCTAAGCCTCTTCTGACAGCCCCCTTATCACATGACTATTTATTATCTATTGACTTGCATTTCAGGCATTTAGTGCTAACTCTTAAATAACTTCACGTGCGTGAGCACAATGTTATCTATATAGCACACATAAACTTATGTCCTCTAGCTGTGAAAAACTGTCAAATGCATTCAGATAAGAGGCGGCCTTCAAGGGCTTAGAAATTAGCATATGAGCCTACCTTGGTTAAGCTTTCAGCTAAGAATACCAAGAGAACAAAGCAAAGTTCATGATAAAAGTAAATTGGAAAGTTGTTTAAAATTGCATGTCCTATCTGAATCATGAAAGTTTAATTTTGACTAGACTGTTCCTTTAATTATAGTTTTTTATTGAGGTTGCTAATAGAGGCATACATTGTACAGATGAAAAATCAGAAAAATGTTACAAATACGTCAGTACAATATACACGGCTTTATGAAAATGCACTGCAAGTACTCACTATATTCAAGCCTGGCAACCTCATGTTTGAAAGTAGTATATGTATTAAAGGGACAGTCTAGGCCAAAATAAGCTTTCATGATTCAGATAGAGCATGTAATTTTAAACAATTTTCCAATTTACTTTTATCACCAATTTTGCTTTGTTCTCTTGGTATTCTTAGTTGAAAGCTTAACCTAGGAGGTTCATATGCTAATTTCTTAGACCTTGAAGCCCACCTCTTTCAGATTGCATTTTAACAGTTTTTCACCACTAGAGGGTGTTAGTTCACGTATTTCATATAGATAACACTGTGCTCGTGCACGTGAAGTTATCTGGGAGCAGGCACTGATTGGCTAGACTGCAAGTCTGTCAAAAGAACTGAAAAAAGGGGCAGTTTGCAGAGGCTTAGATACAAGATAATCACAGAGGTTAAAAGTATATTATTATAACTGTGTTGGTTATGCAAAACTGGGAAATGGGTAATAAAGGGATTATCTATCTTTTAAAACAATAAAAAAAATCTGGTGTAGACTGTCCCTTTAATTTATACAAAGTAGATTATGAAATATCCTCCTGAAAATAATGAGGCTTTTCTGGGACCTCTCTTGGACCTCAGTATACTAGTAAACTATTGAGTAAGGGAGGATAAGTTCAAATAAAGACTAATTTTGCACTTTCTATTGTATATTTTATTTTGTATACAGAAGTGTATTTAGAATTGTGATTTTATAAATTCTGATTATGGCTTCACAGTTTCTGTGTAACTTCAACAAATTAGGCTCATACTTTTTATTTTTATATGTATTTTTTTTTACAAATAAGACTGCACTTTGCATGTCTTTTATTTAAATTAACTGAAAAACTGTCAGCTTCAGTTTCCCAGAGAGCGTCATTAGTTTGGAGAGAGCTTATAGTGCTGCCTTTACAGGGACAGAACTCACTGAATTTTTGAATAAAAAAAGGGGAGGGACCTGGAAATCCCAGAGAGATGCCTTCCATAGAAAGTAATGAAGCTCTCTGGGATACAAAACTTCACATGTAAGAGAGAAGGTAACTGGAGAACCCCTGGGGCTGATATAAAGGCTCAGTTTGCATCAATTACAAATTAAACTGAAATGTTTTCACTACAATTGACCTTGTTTTTGTCGTTATTATTTGTATATATTAGTTTTCTGTAAGTTAAAATAAATTTGTTGTGAATTTTGAGCACACTTTACCTGCATACAGCTGGCAAGACAAATAATTTAGACCAGCTTGTTTAAAACGCTTAGAAAATGCTTGAGAGAGCTTCAGACATACCATGGGAACTCCCCTGTTTAGCCCAGGGAACTGCACTGTTCCTCCCACTTTCTGAAACAGTTTACAATGGAGAAAATACAAAGTGCAATGTAATTTGTAAAGGATACACAAAAAATTACAAAGTATGATCCTATGTTATTGAAGTAACACAGAAACTTTTAAAGCATAATCAGAATGTGTAAAATCACTGCTAGATCAAAATTTAAATGTATTAAATTTCAAATGAGAAAGTGCAAAACTTAAATGCAATAATTCTGAAAGGGCCCTATCTGAAATGTATAGTAACATGAAATACAAAGCACAAAGTGTAAGTGTAACAAAACTCTTATCATGCAGTGTTCTATTGCACTAAGCTTGTCTCTGCTTCACATACATAAATGAGAGATCTCTCGCAATGCAGGAGAGTTACGCCTCTTTTCTTTAGAAAATGCAGTGAGTTCAGCCCCTGTGAAGTCTGAACTGCAATTTCTCTCCAAGCTGCAGAATCTTTAAAAATCAGGGCCTGAAAGAGACCAACATTTGGACAGCAATGTAAAGGATGTGGTAAAGCCAATCATTTTATTAGTCAGTGCCGTGTCAATCCATGACAAAGAAATTTCTAATAAGACAGAAGACTCAGAGCAATATGAAGAAATTCTGAGTCTGACTTTGGAACCAGCTTTTCATATTTATGCACTGAAGAAAACAGTAATCAAATTTCCATTAGCTTTGTTTGCTACTATGTTAATTGACCAAGAGGCAGTTAAATTTAATTTGGATTGTGGAGCAGACAGCAATGTCCTACCAGAAAGGTTAGGGAAAGGTAAAACAAAAATACGGCAATG
This sequence comes from Bombina bombina, assembly GCF_027579735.1. Lineage (NCBI taxonomy): Eukaryota > Metazoa > Chordata > Amphibia > Anura > Bombinatoridae > Bombina > Bombina bombina. The sequence goes on along the minus strand of NC_069500.1, from coordinate 62,038,180 downwards.
TGATAAGATACTAAAGATGTACAGTACGAGCACACTGAAACCAGTAGGGTTATGTAAACTCAAAATAAGAAACCCACACAATCAGAATGTATGCTGGGTTTGAGGTCATTGACACAGAGGTGTCATCCTTTATTGGGAAGTAAAGCAATGCAAGTCATGAAATTGATCTCAGTGCAGCACCAGAAACAAGATGGTGACTGCACAAACACCTGTTAGACTTCCAAAAACAAAGGTGCCTGTGTTGTTACTCAAACCCCTTAGACTAGAACTTAGTAGTTTAGAAAATAGGATATTATTGACCCTGTAGAGAAAAGCACATACTGGATAAGTAGTATCCTTTGCCATCAATTGATGGAATACTACCAGATCTTGCAAGAGCAAAGATATTTTCAGTGTGTGATGTAAAGAGCAAAGAACATTGAATTCAGTTATCTGACCACATTTGCTACCCCTTTTGGTAGATACCGCTGGGTTTGAATGGTCCTGACTATTGTAAACTAAATCACGCATTGGAAGAGCTGCCAGGTATCAGAATAATTGCAGATGATATTCTAATTGTATGAGAAGGAGATTCAGAAGTGGAAGCCATTCAGAATTATGACCAAAAGTTGAGACAATTGTTAGATCGCTGTAGAGAAAGGCATATTAAACTAAAAATCCAGAAAAATTACAGTTAAGGAAAACAGAAGTGCCGTATATTGGTTACTTATTGCTAGCCAAGGGACTTCAGGCAGACCCAAGTAAGTTAAAAGCCATTACAGAATTACCCAGACCCAAAGAGGATTTTTGGGGACTGGGAATTTCAAGCAAAAACTTACTCAAAAGACCAGAAAATTTTTAGCATTTTTTTGCTATCAATCCATTTAAACAGAAAAAGAGCCTTGTTTTTTAATTTACCTTTAAAACGATATACAGTAGACTCTCAGTTATCCGGAATTTAAGCAACCGGCACTCTCAAGCAACCGGAAAAAAAAGGAAACATGTTAGAACATAAATGTGCTCTATAACAAACAAACAGTCTGGATCTTGTAGATAGACCAATAGACAGGCACAGCAATTGATGTCTCAGGACTTTTTTCTGCTACACTAACCCTTGTATGTATTTAAATAGTAATACATTATCAAGTAAATACAGCGTCTATAGTAAAATCTGGGTTATAGAACTAGTTAGGCCTATTTTTAATAGTAACTCTCAAGCAACCAGAAATACACTTAACCGGAATATACCAATCCCCATGGGTGCCGGTTAATTGAGAGTTTACTGTATATATTTTTTTAGTAGACAACCCAAGGTATTGATCTAGGCCCATTTTGGTAGATTTCATGCCACCATTTCGCTGCCAAATGCAATCAAATTAAATACAAATGTTAACTTTTTTACAAACTTTGGGGTTCTCACTGAAATTATTTACATATCACATATGCAGTCATAACATAACTGGTTATGAAAGCTTATCTGGGATTCCCTTTGTTTAGAAATAGCAGACATGCATGATTTCCCTCCCACCTGATACCTCTCACCCCCTCATGCCTACCTGATCCCCCCTAAACAGCTCTCTTCCCTCCATCGACACCCCCCCCACACACACACTGGTCACCGCCATCTTAGGTACTGGCAGACAGTCTGTCAATGTGAAGTTTTAGGGCATTTATAAAAAATAATAATTCTACAGTGTAGGATTTCCCCCTTACGCTTCCTGATCCCCTCAAACCCACTTCATATACATTTTTAAATGTATTTTTACAAACATTTTTCTGTAGTGTAGCAGCCCCACTCTAACCTTCCCCACTCTCCCAACACATTTTCTGCAGGTAGTGGATCCCTTCCTCTCACTATGGAAATCTTTTTCTACAGTGTAGCGGTTCCGTCCCCTCCTGCCCCCCTCTAGCGATGGGCCGCCCCTAGCCTCCCCCTGACCCTCCCACACCATCAATCTACAGCACCATGGCAAACCAATGAAGAGAGGGACACAGAGTGATCAGCGATCTTCTGCCCTGCTATTTCTGCACTGCCCCACTCGTGAAAGAGCTCAGGACAGCAATGCCATACAGGGTACAGTGCTGGTCCTTAAGGGCTAAACAAGGTTTTGTGAGAAACTCTCACATGCGGCTGCACCACTGCACCAACTAACACTGAAAGATGCAGTGTGGGAGTGTACTAAGGTATATGAAGAGACATTTGAGCAAATTAAGTAAAAAATAGGCAGTGCACCTGTACTTAAGTATTATAACCCAGATGAACCATTGGAACTACACTGTGATGCATCAGAGAAAGGTCTGGGAGCAGTATTTATGCAAGGAAAGCAACCAACCACTTTTACAAGTAGAGCAATGACAGAAACAGAGCAAGGTTATGCACAGATAGCGAAGGAACTATTAGCAGTCCTCTTTGGAATGGAAACATTCCACCAATTCACGTTTGGGCAGACAATAGCTGTACAATCTGACCATAAGTCACTTGAAAGAATTATGAAGAAATCCTTGCTTAAAGCACCAAGGCGTCTTCAGTGTATGATGTTATGGCTTCAAATGTATGATGCATGTAGCAGATACTGTAGCGTATATATGAGAGGAAAAGAGGTTATGGGTGCACTCATTTCTTAAAACGTAACTTTTACTTTATAGATTAAAATCTATAAATAAATAAAATACTAGTTTTTTATGAGAAATTAAACATCCCGATAAAGGAGCTATAATCACTTTACCTCCAAGTGGCATAAAATACCTTGTTTAGGAGGGTAGCCTGTGTGACCAGGCATAGGAAAAAATAAATAAAATAAACACCGGAGACAAACACCACTGGTCAAGTCAGAAAGAGGTGGCCCTGCTTTCCTTGCCAAAAGCAGGAAATATCAGCATCAGATTGGGATCCCCCAAAAAGATCTGCAGTGGTACCAACAAGTTAAAGCTCCTTTCCTTTTCTCTCATATATGCCCTACTAGTTACACACCCACCTGAGGTTTCTATGTTAACACACTAACATTAACCCTAAAATGCACACTAGATAGTGCCAACTAAAATATTCCATTTGTATCAGATACTGCCCAGGGAAATCTCTGGCAGTGGCAGACACATTAAGTAGGGCTTTGCTAAAAGAAGGCTCCATAAAGGGCTCTGTGGAACACCCAATTGAAACTGTAAACATGCTCTAACATTTAGCCATCTAAAGTATGGAGGCATTAAAAGCAGTGAAGCAAATTATTTTGGGATGGCCTCATGCAAAGGAACAAGTACCCCTGAATGCTTTGCCATTTTACAACAAATGTGATGAATTGAGTGTACAAGATGGTGTTCTATTTAAAGGAGAGGGGGTAGTTATTCTATCAGATCTACAAGTGGATATTATGTCACAAATACACAGTCAGGGAAAGTATTTACTGGCCGGGAATGAATGCACAGTTGAAAGAATATATTGACCAATGTGACATATGCCGTTCATTTTATACTAAACAACATAAAGAAACATTAATGCCACATGAGATCCCAACTAGACCTTGGAAAAAGCTTGGAACATATTTGTTCATATTTCATGGCAAGGAGTATTTAATAACAGTGGATTCTGACTCTAACTTCTAGGAGATAGATCATCTAAAGGATACAAGACCTACCACAGTAATAAGAAAGTTAAAGGGCCACTTTGCCATGTATGGAATCCCAGACACTGTACATGCCCTAATTAAAGACACAAATTAGTACCCAAGAAGAATCTCATATAGAGAACACAAGCCACCCAACAACACAAAACAGCCCAGACAAAGATGAAGAAGAGACAAACATGGAAACATAAGAACTAGATGAGCTAAGGGATGACATAGAGGGGTACTGGCTAAACAACCCCAGGGATCCAGAAACAACCAGAATAGAAGTGGGAGATGTATCAGAAAACCAGCACATAAATGATTATGTGGATCTCTAATATTAGTCAATTAAAGGGACACTAAACCCAATTTTTTTCTTTTGTGATTCAGATAGAGCAGGCGATTTTAAGCAATTTTGTAATTTACTCCTATTATCAATTTTTCTTCATTCTCTGCCAGTTTTCGAAAGTGTGCACAGGGAATTGAGCCGGCAGAAGAAGGATAATATTTAAGCGCTACTAACCGTACCTATTCAGTGGACAGATAGGGCTCCATTTATGAAGCAAAGGATGCTACTTCTGAGTCCAATCGTTTCAAGCTCACCTGAGACATAAGTTTAGAAGCAGCGGTCATAAGACCGTTGCTCCTTAACCTAAAAGGTGGTGGAATGAAATCATCCCAATCCGACCGGGATGCTTGACAGCCCCTGCTAGTGGCCGACTGTCCGACAGTGAGCAGGAGGCAGCATTGCACAAGCATTTCACCAGAAATGCTTGTGCAATGTTAAATGTCAACAGCGTATTCTGACGGCATTTAGCAATGTCGAGCGGACATTGTTCGCTGTAGCAAATCATGTCCGATCGACTGCTAATAAATCTACCCCTTAAAGGGACATTAAACACCTAATAAATGTCAGATAGAATGATGCAGTCAAAGAAAGGATTAGTCTGAGAATAACATGTAGATTTATTTTATAAAGTTTCATTAGCTGTTTAAATATTAACAAAATAAGTGTAAAGTTTTAGTGTCTATAAAACAATGGGGGCCGCCATGTTGTAACTTAGGTTATCTTCTGTGCTGTGGCCAATTAGGGACAGTTATAAATAGGTCACTAGAGTGTGCAGCCAATGGCTGTGTGGGATATAACAGTGTTCTGCACTTCCATTTCTAACAGGAACTGAAAAGCTCACAAATTCAAAATGGAATTACAGGAAAAGAGGACAAAATAAATAATGAAAGTATATTGCAGACTTTTTTATATACAGTATATACAATTTATAATTTTATATTTCTATCTCAAAGTGTTTAATGTCCCTTTAATTTTGTTACAACCATTTCTATATTACGTGTTTGTTATGTTAAATATTGCATTATTGTAAAAGGTTTCTGAACAGGAATCTAGAAAGGTGATCCAACCCATTTTTTTTTTGGCAGCTTTATGGTCATTTAAACTTTCTCTTCTAAACTAAGCACGGGGAGTTAAAAAAAAATTCTCTCCACTTTAATATTCCACTAATAAGTTACATGTGATATTTGTGATTTCGCTAAAGCCCATGGCCTGTGGCCGGGATTCTGGGTCAAAGCTAAGAATTATATACTCAGAATTTAACTATATAATCATAATAACCAAGTGAAAATCTTTTTCATTATCACTGTATCCCTGTTATAATGTTTTAATGTTATACTGTTGTAGTGTTGTAATGGTTTAATTTTATATAGTCGCCTACTTGATATGGGTTATCTTTATCTATCGTTTGCCTGATTAATTCCACTGTGAGGAACAACCAAATATAAGCTCTGACATATTTCTACTCACATGCCAAACTTAATTTGCCCACTAGAGGGCCTCAAGGATTTTGTTATCTTTAAAATACTATACAATATCCTTTCATATACATATGAATAGGCTACGTGAGATCATACTGTATAGTTGTATTTTATTAAAAAGATCTTCCTGTTTTCCTATACACATTCAAGCCCCCTTTCCCTCAAGCATATGCAGAATATACAGTGTTCAATCCCTAGTTTTTTAACAGAATGTCCAGTTCTGGTCCTTCTCTCTTTTTTCTTTCTTTTCTCCCTCTTCTTATCACTTAATATTTATTTTATTGTGTTATATGCATACTAGCATACTAGAAAGTGCATGATATCCTTCCCTTAATATAATCCCGATACTCATTATATTACTATTAAAGGTTCATGAGTGGCCTTGCTGAGCAATCATAGGGAAAAAATGAGGATAACTATAATGTGTCTGTCCTGTATTTTACAGACCTTCTTTTTGTAGCACGTTTGTAATTTTTATCTCCTGTCTCTGTATGTTTTATCTTGATATTTTCCTCAACAACAACAACAACAATAAAAGTACATGAAACTCAGAGCATACAATTTTATAATTCCAATTTTCTTCTGTTATCAAATTTGCTTAGTTCCCATGTTATTCTTTGTTGAAGAGATACCTAGGTAGGTGTCTGCAGCATTACATGGCAGGAAAATAGTGCTGCCCTCTAGTTGTCACGATCCGCCACTTCCGACCATGCCGCTGCGCCTCTCAGATCTGTTTTCCTGCTTGTGACAACGCGATACAGTCACGCTGTGCCGGCCCATTCTGATGATGTCAGGCGGGTCTTTAAATTCCCGGCATCTCAGATCTCAAACGGCTGATACGTTTATGCAAAACCTCTGGCACGTAGTGCTCCAAAAATGGGCCTGACGCCTAAGCGTAAGTCCCTGTTTTTCAACAAAAGATACCAAGAGTACAAAGAAAATTTGTTAACAAAAGTAGAAAAAATTGCATGCTCTATCTGAATCATGAAGGAAAAATGGGGTTTCATATCCCCTTAAGTGACAAAGGAGACCTATAAGAAGCAGAAACAGATAATAGAATGTTACAGCTCATAAAAATAAAGGGGCATAAGTTTTCAGCAAAATAATTAGCAAGCACCCATTTCAATAGTAGTTCACACACTTCCCTGTCTGGAATAACTACTAGTATAAGTTCATTCAGCACCAGTGTAAACGTAGGCTGTCAGGCTTCACACCAAAAAGCCCAAAATACGATTCCAGATACAGCAGCAGCATAGAAATAAGTGATTTATTGCAGCAGAGAGAACAAATACATTTCAGATAAATGCTCTGAATGCTAATTATCAGAATAAACTTCCAATAGAGGTGTTAAACACAAGGACAGTAAAAGAATTAAAAAATGCCCGGGACACACATAAGGCTATCCTAAAAAATAAGTAACATGGGGAGACTTGATGGGCCTTTTGGTTGTCATCTACCATCAAATTCTTTGTTTCTAATTAATAAATTTAAAAATAAATAAATAAAAATCAAGCAGCACATACGTAATTCTTTTCTAGAAATATATAGCATAACCTCAGCTACAAGGGTTTGCATGTGATTGTTTTAGAGAACACTAAAGAACATTTTAAAATAGCATTTACACCTTCAGCCCAGCAGGTCGTTCATGTATTTCTAAATTAGTCAAAATTAGTTTAAAGTCCACTGTCTTGTGAGTTGTCTCTCAAGTATGTAATCTGTGTTCCTTAATGGGTAAATTATTTGTTTTTGGGAAAAGAAAGTATGTAAGGTTCCCATTTTGGTATGAATTTTTGGTATTAGTGCGAGGGTTGCTGAGTATATCCCATTTTTCTCTCGTTAGCTGATGATTTGTTACCTTTCAGTTCACTTATTGTTGGTGCTTTGTGGGATAACCAGTGTTTGAAGATTAGTTTCCTTGCCAAAAGGAGTGTAGTAATAAGGACATTTTATAATGGTAATGTTGGTTTGTACAAGAATAGAACCTCTTCATCCCCCAAAGAGATGTCTAAGTGTGGTATTAGTTTAAGCCAGTATTCTATCATGGCCCAGTATCTTTTTTTTTATTATTGAATATTCTTTTATTGAGGTTGTTCATATACAGAAAGAAAAAACAAAACGTACAACGTATGCCATGTAATAACAATAACAGCCATTCAGTTAAATTAGAAACCTTGTAAGGAAAAGAAGGACGGCTGACAGAAAAAGAAGTAGGCTATTGGTACCTCTATTTTTTTTTACTTAAATTACTTAATTGAGTGACTGTTTAGCTGGCCACTTATGGGCCAAGTGATTTAGGAAAAGGGATAGAGTAGGATAGTCACACTAATGACCCAACTGAGGCTTAGGGGGATATTTATCAAAGGTATGTCGGTACGCTCTCCGTATTCAGCATTGCACCAGCAGCTCACAACGCCGCCCCCTGCAGACTCACGGCCAATCAGCACGGGGGTGTCAATCAACCTGATCGTACTCGATCGGGTTGAATTCCGGCGATCTCTGTCCGCCGGCTCAGAGCAGGCGGACAGGGTTATGGAGCAGCGGTCTTTAGACTCGCCAGAAACACGGGCCCTCAAGCTCCATCCGGGCCTCTTAATGTCATTGCATAAATGTGAAAATATCAAGATACTAAAGCAAGATCATAGTTATAATACTAGAATATAAACGTATGTTGGGTTCTAATTAGATTCACTGTTTAAGATCTGTATGGGGGGGCAGGGGACGGAGTAGGCATTATATAGTTTACTATAGTTTTGAATCAGCAAGATTAAAGGAAAACTCAGAACCTATTCAATTATACAGTAACAATAGTGACAATAACACTAACAGTCCCTCTATACAGCAAATGTACCAGCAGTAATCACTCCCTTACACTAAACTAAAGGCTGCAGCATGAGCTTTACAAGTATATAAGATTTGAGAGGCTGTAAAATTAACAGCCAAGAGCTATTTAACGATCTGGGATTATTTTGTGTGTAGTTTAGGAAAGTATTTTACCTGCAGCATCATAAAAACATACAACATTACTCAGTAGATAACTACACAATAAGACAGCTTATGTTAGAGTCTGAAAAGTTATCCCTTTGCGACTTTATCACCGCCTATAGGAGTAATAGCAGAGCCAAATTCTATGCGTAAGACTGTCTTGCCTCCAATATCTGTAGCAAGAGACTAGCATATGTATGTAAATATATATACTCACATAGGTATCCGTGGGTTATAATATTTAATGGGGTTCTTGTGTTGCAGATTTGACTAGACCCTCCATATGGATTTGATATCAGCTCAATAACATATATATATATTTTGAAATAATATCAAACAGGTAGGAAGTCAATACTAGCAACTATTGCTGCTGGCTGCTACAGGGCTACCCTCTCCCCCGCCGGCTGAGGGAGAAAGAAGAAATATGCTTTTATGTGTAAATAGGGGTGGGGGGGAGTGGGGGGAATAAGAGTCCGCTTGGTACATTACAATAAAAACTTCTCTCCACATTTACTAGATAAAATGTGTAAAAACCTGTTAATGGATTTACTGCACTCCCTATAGGACCATATACAGAACACAATAAGAACATACACACCATGTTAATGTAATATAGACCTCCAAATTATGGTGGTCATGAATGGAATATATCCCTTAAACATTCCCTCGATTTAGGTACAGAAAGTAGTAGTATCCTGCATGAACATTAGTGCATAAAGTGAAACAACATAGATTAGCATTAAACAGTTAATGTAGTACAAACGTTTATATTGCAGACTTAACAAACTCATTAGAACTAGGTCTGGTCGCCATACATTTAGTTAAAATGTTTTAAAACAAAGCAACGTGTTTCTCGGCTACACAGAAACACGTTGCTTTGTTTTAAAACATTTTAATAAATTTGTTTTATATCTACCCTGCTGAAGTTTGATCTCCCCTTTATCCTTTCTATACCTGCACCAATACCGAGGAACCGGAGTTTGTCCCGGCGTTTTGCTATCTGTTTTCTCCCCAGTGATGTGTGCAGAGCCTTGGAAGCACTGAGAGGAAGGTGTGTCACCACATTGGGACCCTGATTGGCTGTGGCAAGTGTGTTCCTGTCTGGAGATTGGTTACTGCCTGTGTTGGTCTTCCGGGCGACGCTGAGGTCCCGGTCTGCTTGCTGAGGCACGACTCAGTGCCGCTCCGTTTGTGAGTATTACTCTCAACTACCTTGCTTTCTGTTTTGTAGCGATATCACCCTATTGACGCCTTCTTTTTCCTGCTACAGATTTTTCCTTCGCCTCATCTCATACCGGAAGAGCTGCCTTTCATCTGGACTACGGCATCCATTTGATCACCTTCATTTTTTGCTTTCCCGAGCGCACCTCTTTAGGAGGTTTGCTATCCTGAACTAAGTCTATAATCAACATATTGACTCGGAAAGAAAAAGGGGATAGCTGTTGGATCTACCTTATGAACTCAGTCTCCCCACTAGGTCTCAATGAAAACAATAATTTCTTTACATATCTTTAATATTACAAAAAAAAATACAAAATTATTCAAACGAGTATACGCTCATCTATTTACCTACAAACTTCACTAATTCACTATAGTGTGTTACAGATACTTCACTCTATCACCCATCATTAAATATTATAATTCTAATAACACATACATAATACAAGACTAAGTGTATATGTTTATAATTAATTTGAGTCACTTTAAAGGGGAAAAAATCCTATGGCTGATGCAATCAGCCAATAGGATTGAGCTTCAATCCTATTGGCTGATCCAATCAGCCAATAGGATTAAGCTTGCATTCTATTGGCTGATTGGAACAGCCAATGGAATGCAAGCTCAATCCTATTGGCTGATTGGATCTGCCAATAGGATTAACGCTCAATCCAATTGGCTGATTGCATCAGCCAATAGGATTTTTTCACCTTTAATTCGGAATTCAAGGGATGCCATTTTGGATGATGTCCCTTAAAGGAACCTTCATTCTTCATTAGCCATCGTCAGAAGAGGATGCTCCGCGCCGGATGTCTTGAAGATGGAGCTGCTCCGTGCCAGATGGATGAAGATAGAAGATGCCGTCTGGATGAAGACTTCTGCCGGCTTGGATGAAGACTTCGGCCCGCTTGGATGAAGACTTCTGCTGACTTCGCTGAGGACTTCTGCTGCTTCTTTGAGGATGGATGTCCTGTCTTCAAAAATTGTAAGTGGATCTTCGAGGGTTAGTGTTAGATTATTTTAAGGGTTTATTGGGTGGGTTTTATTTTTAGCTTGGTGTTTGGGCTGAAAAAGAGCTAAATGCCCTTTTAAGGGCAATGCCCATCCAAATGCCATTTTTTTTATTTTGGGGGGGATTTTTTATTTTGATAGGGCTATTAGATTAGGTGTAATTAGTTTAAATATTTGATAATTTCTTTTTTATTTTGTGTAATTTAGTGTTTTTTGTTTTTATTTAGAATTTAGTTAATTGTATTTAATTAATGTAATTATTTATTTAAGCGTAAGGTTAGGTGTTAGTGTAACTCAGGTTAGGTTTTATTTTACAGGTACATTTGTATTAATTTTAGCTAGGTAGTTAGTAAATCGTTAATAACTATTTACTAACTAGTCTACCTAGTTAAAATAAATACAAACTTAGCTGTAAAATAAAAATAAAACCTAAGATAGCTACAATGTAACTATTAGTAATATTGTAGCTAGCTTAGGGTTTATTTTACAGGTAAGTATTTAGTTTTAAATAGGAATTATTTAGTTAATGATTATAATTTTTATTTAGATTTATTTTAATTATGTTAAAGTTAGTGGGTGTTAGGGTTACACTTAGGGTTAGGTTTAGGGGTTAATAACTTTAGTATAGTGATTGCGATTTTATGGGCAGCAGATTAGGGTTTAATAACAGTAATGTAGGTTGCGGCGATGTTAGGGACAGCAGATTAGGGGTTAGTAATATTTAACTAGTGTTTGTGTGCGGTAGTACGACGGTTTAGGGGTTGATATGTTTATTATAGTGGCGGCGATGTCCGGAGCGGCAGATTAGGGGTTAATAATTTTATTTTAGTGTTTGCGATGCGGGAGGGCCTCGGTTTAGGGGTTAATAGGTAGTTTATGGGTGTTAGTGTACTTTTTAGCACTTTAGTTTTTATGTTACGGCTTTGTAGCGTAAAACCCATAACTACTGACTTTCAGTTTACAGTATGGATCTTGACGGTATAGGCTGTACCGCACACTTTTTGGATTTTTTCACCTTTAATTCGGAATTCAAGGTACGCCATTTTGGATGATGTCCCTTAAAGGAACCTTCATTCTTCATTAGCCATCGTTAGAAGAGGATGCTCCGAGCCGGATGTCTTGAAGATGGAGCTGCTCCGCGCCAGATGGATGAAGATAGAAGATACCGTCTGGATGAAGACTTCTGCCGGCTTGGATTAAGACTTCGGCCTGCTTGGATGAAGACTTCTGCTGACTTCGCTGAGGCTGACTTCGCTGGATGTCTTGAAGATGGAGCTGCTCCGCGCCGGATGGATGAAGATAGAAGATGCCGTCTGGATGAAGACTTCTGCCGGCTTGGATGAAGACTTCGGCAAACTCGTAATACCGGCGCTATGGAAGTCCCATTGAAAAAGGACTTTTTGAAAGTTGCGGTAGTTAGGTTGCTTTACGGCCAAAAAAGTGTGCGGTACAGACATACCTGCAAAACTCGTAATACCGGCGTTAGTGAAAAAGAGCCATAATGCTGCTTTTTCACCCATAACGCAAAACTCGTAATCTAGCCGATAGGTATATAACAAGGTTGTTATTTGCTTATTACAGACCCAATCACCTGGTCCGAAGTATTTAACACAGAGTGTGCATAACGAACACAAAATGAATGCAGATGATTATATCTTTGGAAATTAGTATTAAAAATTCTCTGTGTCAACGAATTTAATACTGAGAACAATTTATATCCAGTGTACCTTCTATAGGAATAGAGCTGTAATTCAGCCCATTGGAGTGGAAGTATAACTATTATACTGGATTAATACGGAGATACTATACTTTACACCTCATTATTAGTAAATCTTATATCTGACCTGTAGGTTTAACCCTCTGAGCCAATATATTACTGGGGGAGCACAATCATAGTTGGTGTTCCTACCTCTGTGAGAGGAAAGAAAGAGGTGCCTGATGGTGTAATAACGAAAATCAATATTACAATACAATATTTTCGATAGAAAATAAGACGAGTAAGTTGTATACTCACAAGCCAAGGTGCACATCCAGTGCAATAATCAGCAGACCGAGGCTTCAGAGCTGCTCGGTTGACTCAATCCACCATGGTAAACAGCTGGGCAAAATGCAAAGAGCGTCCTCCGAATCGTCACCAGAGCCAAAAGAGGCAACGATCATCTATAGGGAATACCTACAGGTGTACTAGTATGTACTCATAAGCCAAATGCCGATATCCAGGAACAAGAGCAAGGTACGGATAAAAAGAAGTATTTTATTTTAAAATCAATTAAAATACAAAAGAAGCACAGCAACGCATTTCTCAACAAGTGTGCCGTTCCTACCTCTGTAATCTAATAAGTGACTTAGCTATCCTTGCCATACATCAAATGGTGGAAGGTTTGAACATATATCGTCATTAATACTACTGTTTGCACCAAGCACTAACACAATTTGAGAATTTTTGTTGCCAGGTATTCTCCTCGAAGTAAAAAACAGTAATCTAGTGGGGGTCACACGTGTTCCAGAACAATGTTTTGACCACCTCAAGCCTACACTGACCTAAGCAATTGTACCTAACACATCTCCTGGTGTGACTAAATCCAGGATAGGAAATGGGGATTCAGCCCATATTGCTCTAGTTGTTTTTAATGTACCCATTTTTAATTATGACCAATAAAGTTTAATTATTTAATATATACAATTTTTGTTGACGTATACCATCCTATATATATTACACGTCTCGTGTGGGATTTGAGTGCTAAATGTGTATTCTATATTGCAACTATCTTTTAGTTGCTTGTGTAAAATTGTATGTTAATACACAGCACCTCTGGGCTACCTGTACCTACGTATAAGGCCAACTGGAGATAATTCTAGGCCCACCCCCTATATAACTATATAATAGTAGTGCCATCCCTCTTTTTCTTTGCAAGCTTTATAATGTTAGCTGTTCTATCAAGCTTCATAGTGTTAGCTCTGCTTTAGTGTCAGATTTTCTGCCAAACTTCTGAGTGTCAGCTCATTTGCCAAGCTGCAAGGTGTGTCATCTCTCCTAAGATAAGTTTTCAGTTAATCTATTTGTATATTGTCTCATTGCTGGAAGCACCAATAACATTTTCACTGTTTGTAAATTATCTTACTTTTTCCTAAAGGACCCCAAGTGCTTCCTCAATTATTATTTGGCTTAGGCCTTATCCAGAATTTATTTCATATGCTGCTGCAAACTTTTTTAAGTTCTTCCTTGTTGAAAGTAACTCTTAATAAAGATCACATTGGCCTAATAACCTTACATTTAGCCTAATAACCTGCATGTACCTGACCCAGGGGTCAAGTCGAGCGGGAACGCATGGGAACTGAGTTCCTACACTATTTTTGCAGGAGGAACTAAGTTCCTTTTGGACAGAGAACAGAAACACTTTAATAAACACTGCTTCTGTTGGTAGGAGGAGCTGGACCACAGTCTGGTTAGAGGGATAGTGAGTTCCTCTAGTAATGGGCAGTAATACTTCCTACAATACACTAAATGTAAGACGGTGGTCAGCCGTCCTGCTGTGTTATCACCCCGTTATGAATATTATCTTTATTAAATTTGTATTACACATGGTGCTTACATTTCTGTGTGGCTTGCTCTGGGGTTATTTAGCTCCCCTCAGCAGAAATAGAACTATTGCACCTTAAGTGGGTGGAGGATTCTTAGGCCCGAAGGCAACCATTCAACGCTTCATCGGATTTAATTTGCTTTCATTAACCAAAGTCTATAGATAATATACATATAAATACAGTATATATATATATATATATATATATATATATATATAAATATATATATATATATATAAAAAAAATAAAATAAAAAGAGAGAAGCGCTCAACCTGGGAACGAACAATAGCATAATAGCTTGTTCTATGGCTAGTTACCACCCTAGAAGCAGCCTCTTTTTGCTCAATATGTGCCTTTCACAGAAAAGAACTTTCCTGTAGCATATCAGTCTGATCCTGACTTCACAGTACAGTCCAGCCCCGAAATACCAGGCAATCCCTCTCTGAACAAGAGAAACAGCAAAACCCCAGACGTACGTTTCAGCCTATTGTGGGCCTCGTCAGTGAGGTGCAGCCATATCCCTCTAGGCACACTGAGCAACGGGTCCACGTCTGGATTCCCGCATCACACTTAGGGAGACTTCCCTAAGTGTCATAATTTGCATAAATAAAAAGAGAGAAGCGCTCAACCTGGGAACGAACAATAGCATAATAGCTTGTTCTATGGCTAGTTACCACCCTAGAAGCAGCCTCTTTTTGCTCAATATGTGCCTTTCACAGAAAAGAACTTTCCTGTAGCATATCAGCCTGATCCTGACTTCACAGTACAGTCCAGCCCCGAAATACCAGGCAATCCCTCTCTGAACAAGAGAAACAGGCAAAACCCCAGACGTACGTTTCGGCCTATTGTGGGCCTCGTCAGTGAGGTGCAGCCATATCCCTCTAGGCACACTGAGCTAAATAAAACAAGCGAGCGAGGATGGAAGTCATGGTGAGTTCCCACACTTTTTTTTGTAGGACTTGACCCCTGACCTGACCACAGACCTAACAATCTACCTGACAACTGACCTAATAACCTATATGTATTTGACCACAGGCCTAATAACCCTCCAGTACCAACACAACTATGTGTACCTTACCATTGACCTAATAACCTGCTTGTACATGACAACTTACCTAACATGTGTATCTGACAACTGATTTAATAACCTGCTCTTAGGTACAAAGAGGTCCAGGGTTAGTGTGGCCAATATTTTAAGGTGTGCTATTGCTGGTCCGATAATGGAAGAAATGTCTGAGGTTAGTGCTTCTGTGGAGGCTGGGCATGCTAAATTTAGCACAGGGGATGTTCATGCTGGCACTAATGATTTATTATTGATAATTTGTATTCTCAGGGGAAGAAAGTTCTGAGGCTACTGCTACTGTGAGGGGTTGGTGCGCTAAATTTAGTGCCGGGAATGTTTATGCTGGCAACCATTCATGTATCTGTTTTACTAGCGCCAAGGATAGCGCAATTTGTGGTGTCAGCCATAGAAAGGTCTGAAGTTAGTGCCACTGTGAGGCTGGGTGCCCTAAATTTAGTGCCAGGGATGTTCATGCTTTTATTAATTATGTATCTGATTGTGGTACCTGCACTAGGAATAGTGCAATTTGTCATGTCAGCATTGGAAGTTTAACTAAAATTTTAAAGTGCCTGTGATGGTTTCATTCTGTGCTTGTTTATTCTGTCATAAAGACCCTGGCATTCCTGTTCTGTTCGTAATGATTTGACCTTGGTTTGTTATATGGAGCCTGCTACCAGTCTGTTCCTCTTGTTTGGTTGCTTGCTTCTCTCGGACTGATAACCAGGTTGCTGACTTTTGGAATTGCATACTGGATTATCATTTTGATTGCTCCTTTTGCTTTGTTGCCTGATAACCTTTAACTCTTCTGGTTTGTGACCCTGGCTTTAACTTTGACAACGTCTTTGTGTTGCTGTTTGAACCTGATTTCCTATTCAAATGATCCAGTAATTTTAAAATCTGCAGTTGGTGCCTGTATTTGAGCTGCAGTTAACCTTATACCTGCATGGACTTGATCATTTACTAACAATCTTCTTTCTGCTAAAAGTAACGGCCACTACTCTATACTTTTCTTACTTGACCTCTCAGCTACCTTCAACACAGTTGACCGCCCCCTCCTCCTACAGACTCTCAGCTCTCTTGGTCTCTATGCCACTACTCTCCTTTGGATCCATTCTTATCTTTCTAACAGGTCCCTTTCTGTTTCATTTGCTGGTGACTCCTCCTCCATGCCTTTGTCAGTTGAAGTACCTTAAGGCTCTGTCCTGGGTCCTTTACTCTTCTTCACTGAGTAACAGCTATGGCTTCCATTATCACCTCTATGCTGATGACACTCAGATCTCAGACACTCCCTCTGTCTTTTCTCATGTCAGTGACTGCTTATCCGGCATTTCTTCCTTGATGGCCTCTCACTGGCCTAAAGATTAACCTGTCCAACACAGAGCTCTTTCTAATCCCCCCACTAGCTCTACTCCAAATTCTTACTTTTCTATCAGGGTTGACAGCATCACTATCTCCCCATCACCCAAAGTCTGCTACCTCAGAGTTACACTTGACTCCAATTTGTCCTTCATCCTCCACATCCAATTGCTCTCTTCATCCTGCCACAACCACCTACACAATATTTCCAAAATGTGTCTGTTTCTGAGCACTACTAAGTAACTAATCCACTCCTTTTTAATTTCCTGACTTGACTTTTGCAATAACCTACTAACTGTCCTTCCTCTCTCCAATCTCTCCCCCTTCAATCCATCCTAAATGCCTCTGCAAGGCTTGTTCACCTTTCCTGCTGTTCTTTATCCGCTGCACCTCTCTGCAAGTCCCTTCACTGGCTCCGCATTCACAGCAGAATTAAATTCAACATTCTTACCTTGACTTACAGAGCCATTACCAATGCTACTCCCCACTACCTTATCACTGACCTAATAACCTGTCTGTCCTTGAAAACTGACCTAATAACCTTCCTGTACTTGACCCTTGACCTAATAACCTGTCTGTACCTGACCACTGACCTAATAACCTGACTATTGACCAACTGAACAACTGTTGCTGACCACTGACCAAATATCCTGTTTCTACTTGTCCATCAGCTCTATATGCTTACAACTGACCACTTACCTGATAGACTGCCTGTTCTTGACCACTGACCAAATAACCTGCCTGTAACTGAGCACTGATATAATAACCGGTCTGTACCTGACAACTGACCTAAAAACTTGACTATTGACCAAGTGAACAACTGTAACTGACCACTGACCAAATAGCCGGTTTCTACTTACCTGATAGACTGCTTGTTCTTGACCACTGACCTAATACCCTTTGTGTACCTGACCACTGGGTTAATAACCTACTTTTGCCTGAACTAGTTTTCTGTCTGTACCTGACCACTAATCTAATAACCATCCTGTACATGTCCACTGATGTAATAGTCTGTTCCTGACCACCTAATAGCCGGCCTGTAGCTAACTAATAACCTGCCTATATCTGTATACTATAACCTGCCTGTTCCTGACTATTGACCAAATAACTTGCCTGTTACTGACCACTGTCAGCATAGCCTGTTTTTACTTGTCAACCAGCCCTAAATATTGCCTACAAATTACCAATTACCTGATATCCTGCCTATACTTGACCACTGACGAGTTTGTACCTGGCCACTGACCAAATAACCACTGACCAAATACCCTTCCTGTACTTGACCACTGACCTAATAACCTGTCTGTACCTCACTACTGGCCTAATAATCTGGATGTTCTTTACTACCTAAAAACATGACTTTAGCTGACCACTTACTGAATACCCTGATTGTACTTGTCCACCAGCCCTGTTACTTGCCTACAATGAATCTCTCACTTGATAGGTTTCCTGTACGTGACTACTGACCTGCATGTACATTACTACTTATTAAATAACCTGCCTGTACTTGACTACTGACGATATAACCTGCCTGTACATTACTACTGACTAAGGGGGGTAGTTATCATTGTGTCAACTTTCCTGCCTTCGCCGGCCCAATACGTCCGCCTAAGCTCGCCTACCTTCGCCGCCGCGGACCTGAAAAAATACGCCTAAGTTATCAATAAATCTGTCAAAAAGCCGCGCACCAAGTACGGGGCGATGAGCAGCGGACTGTGATAGTTATCACTCATCCGATCTCGCTGCTCTTCGGCTTTTTGACAGCTTTATTGCTAGCCTGTCACTAAGCACTCACAGTAAACTACACTGTTCTACCACCTATACCGGCGCCCCCGGAGCCCCCCGCAACTAAATAAAGTTACTAACCCCTAAACCGCCACTCCTAGACCCCGCCGCAACTATTATAAATGTATTAACCCCTAAACCGCCGCTCACGGACACCGCCGCAACCTACATTATACCTAGTAACCCCTATCCTGCCCCCTCTATACCGTCGCCCTCTATAATAAAGTTATTAACCCCTATCCTGCTGATCCCGCACCTCGCCGCAACTAAATAAATAGTTTAACCCCTAAACCGCCGCTCCCGGACCCTGCCGCAACCTATATTAAATTTATTAACCCCTAATCTGCCCCCCCCTACACCGTCGCCACCTATAATACATTTATTAACCCTTATCCTGCCCCCCACTACACCACCGCCACTGTAATAAATTTATTAACCCCTAAACCTAAGTCTAACACTAACCCTAACACCCCCCTAACTTAAATATTAATTAAATAAATCTAAATAATATTTCTATTATTAACTAAATGAATCCTATTTAAAACTAAATACTTACCTTTAAAATAAACCCTAATATAGCTACAATATAAATAATAATTATATTGTAGCCATCTTAGGATTTATTTTTATTTTATAGGTAACTTTCAATTTATTTTAACTAGGTACAATAGCTATTAAATAGTTATTAACTATTTAATAGCTTACCTAGCTAAAATAAAGAGAAATTTACCTGTAAAATAAAAACTAACCTAAGTTACAATTACACCTAACACTACACTATACTTTAATACATTTTTCCTATTTAAAACTAAATACTTACCTGTAAAATAAACCCTAAGATAGCTACAGTGTAATTAATAATTACATTGTAGCTATTTTAGGATTTATATTTATTTTACAGGTAACTTTGTATTTATTTTAGCTAGTTAGAATAGTTATTAAATAGTTATTAACTATTTAATAACTACCTAGCTAAAAGAAATACAAAATTACCTGTAAAATAAATCCTAACCTAAGTTACAATTAAACCTAACACTACACTATCATTAAATTAATTAAATAAATTAACTTCAAATAACTACAATTAAATACAATTACATAAACTAACTAAAGTACAAAAAATAAAAAAAGCTAAGTTACAAAAAATAAAAAAAATAAGTTACAAACATTTAAAAAATATTACAACAATTTTAAGCTAATTACACCTAATCTAAGCCCCCTAATAAAATAACAAAGCCCCCCAAAATAAAAACATTCCCTACCCTATTCTACAATAAAAAAGTTCAAAGCTCTTTTACCTTACCAGCCCTTAAAAGGGCCTTTTGTGGGGGCATGCCCCAAAGAAAACTGCTCTTTTGCCTGTAAAAGAAAAATACAACCCCCCCAACATTAAAACCCACCACCCACATACCCCTAATCTAACCCAAACACCCCTTAAAATAACCTAACACTAATCCCCTGAAGATCATCCTACCTTGAGTCGTCTTCACTCAGCCGAGCCACCGATGGAACTGAAGAGGAAATCCGGAGCGCCAGAAGTGATCCTCCAAGGGGCGCTGAAGAAGTCTTCCATCCGATGAAGTGATCCTCCAAGCGGCCCTGAAGAAGTCTTCCATCCGGGCGATGTCATCTTCCAAGCGGCGCTGAAGATCATCTTCCATCCGGGCGATGTCATCTTCCAAGCGGGGTCTTCAATCTTCTTGCTTCAGGATCGATCTTCATCCCGCCGACGCGGAACATCCTTCTTCCCCGACGGACTAACGACGAATGAAGGCTCCTTTAAGGGACGTCATCCAAGATTCAATCAGCCAATCAGATTGAGATCGCATTCTATTGGCTGATCGGAACAGCCAACAGAATGCGATCTCAATCTGATTGGCTGATTCAATCAGCCAATCAGATTTTTCCTACCTTAATTCCGATTGGCTGATAGAATCCTATCAGCCAATCGGAATTGAAGGGACGCCATCTTGGATGACATCCCTTAAAGGAGCCTTCATTCGTCGTTAGTCCGTCGGGGAAGAAGGATGTTCCGCGTCGGCGGGATGAAGATCGATCCTGAAGCAAGAAGATTGAAGACCCCGCTTGGAAGATGACATCGCCCGGATGGAAGATGATCTTCAGCGCCGCTTGGAAGATGACATCGCCCGGATGGAAGACTTCTTCAGCACCGCTTGGAGGATCACTTCATCGGATGGAAGACTTCTTCAGCGCCCCTTGGAGGATCACTTCTGGCGCTTCGGATTTCCTCTTCAGTTCCATCGGTGGCTCGGCTGAGTGAAGACGACTCAAGGTAGGATGATCTTCATGGGATTAGTGTTATTTTAAGGGGGGTTTGGGTTAGATTAGGGGTATTTGGGTGGTGGGTTTTAATGTTGGGGGGTTGTATTTTTCTTTTACAGACAAAAGAGCAGTTTTCTTTGGGGCATGCCCCACAAAAGGCCCTTTTAAGGGCTGGTAAGTAAAAGAGCTTTGAACTTTTTTAATGTAGAATAGGGTAGGGAATGTTTTTATTTTGGGGGGCTTTGTTATTTTATTAGGGGGCTTAGATTAGGTGTAATTAGCTTAAAATTGTTGTAATATTTTTTAAATGTTTGTAACTTATGTTTTTTATTTTTTGTACTTTAGTTAGTTTATGTAATTGTATTTAATTGTAGTTATTTGCAGTTAATTTATTTAATTAATTTAATGATAGTGTAGTGTTAGGTTTAATTGTAACTTAGGTTAGGATTTATTTTACAGGTAATTTTGTATTTCTTTTAGCTAGGTAGTTATTAAATAGTTAATAACTATTTAATAACTATTCTAACTAGCTAAAATAAATACAAAGTTACCTGTTAAATAAATATAAATCCTAAAATAGCTGCAATGTAATTATTAATTACATTGTAGCTATCTTAGGGTTTATTTTACAGGTAAGTATTTAGTTTTAAATAGGAATAATTTATTTAAGTATAGTGTAGTGTTAGGTGTAATTGTAACTTAGGTTAGTTTTTATTTTACAGGTAAATTTCTCTTTATTTTAGCTAGGTAAGCTATTAAATAGTTAATAACTATTTAATAGCTATTGTACCTAGTTAAAATAAATTGAAATTTGCCTGTAAAATAAAAATAAATCCTAAGATAGCTACAATATAATTATTATTTATATTGTAGCTATATTAGGGTTTATTTTAAAGGTAAGTATTTAGTTTTAAATAGGATTCATTTAGTTAATAATAGAAATATTATTTAGATTTATTTAATTAATATTTAAGTTAGGGGGGTGTTAGGGTTAGTGTTAGACTTAGGTTTAGGGGTTAATAATTTTATTACAGTGGCGGCAGTGTGGGGGGGGCAGGATAGGGGTTAATAAATGTATTATAGGTGGCGACAGTGTAGGGGGGGCAGATTAGGGGTTAATAACTTTATTATAGAGGGCGGCGGTATAGGGGGGCAGGATAGGGGTTACTAGGTATAATGTAGGTTGCGGCGGTGTCCGGGAGCGGCGGTTTAGGGGTTAATATGTATAGAGTAGCTTGCGGTGGGCTCCAGGAGCGGCGGTTTAGGGGTTAATATGTATAGAGTAGCTTGCGGTGGGCTCCGGGAGCGACGGTTTAGGGGTTAATATGTATAAAGCTTGCGGTGGGCTCCGGGAGCGGCGTTTAGGGGTTAACATATTTATTATAGTGGCGGTGGGCTCCGGGAGCGGCGGTTTAGGGGGTAATATATTTATTTAGTTGCGGCGGTGTAGGGGGGACAGATTAGTGGTGTTTAGACTCGGGGAACATGTTAGGGTGTTAGGTTCAGACATTTCCCATAGGAATCAATGGGATGTGTGGCAGCAGCGAACTTGTACTTTCGCTATGGTCAGACTCCCATTGATTCCTATGGGATCCGCCGCCTCCCGGGCGGCGGATTGAAAACCAGGTACGCTGGGCTGGAAAAGTGCCGAGCGTACCTGCTAGTCATTTGATAACTAGCAAAAGTAGTCAGATTGTGCCGCACTCGTGTGCGAAACATCTGGAGTGACGTAAGAATCAATCTGTGTCGGACTGAGTCCGGCGGATCGAAGTTTACGTCACAAAATTCTACTTTTGCCGGTCTCTAGTCTTTGATAACTAAGGCGAATCAGTCTCGCCACAAATATGCTGCGGAATTCCAGCATATTTGAGGTTGACGGCTTGATAACTACCCCCCTAAATAACCTGCCTGTACTTTACTACTGACCTGATAACCTGCCTGTACTTTACTACTGACCTGATAACCTGCCTGTACTTTACTACTGACCATATAACCTGCCTGTACTTGACTACTGACCATATAACCTGCCTGTACTTGAGTACTGACCTGATAACCTGCCTGTACTTGACTACTGACCATATAACCTGCCTGTACTTGACTACTGACCATATAACCTGCCTGTACTTGACTACTGACCTGATAACCTGCCTGTACTTCACTAATGACCATTTAACCTGCCTGTACTTGACTACTGACCATATAACCTGCCTGTACTTGACTACTGACCAAGTAACCTGCCTGTACTTTACTACTGACCATTTAACCTGCCTGTACTTGACTACTGACCATATAACCTGCCTGTACTTGACTACTGACTATATAACCTGCTTGTACTTGACTACTGATAATATAACCTGCCTGTACTTTACTATTGACCATATAACCTGCCTGCAGTTTACTACTGACCAAATAACCTACCTGTACTTTACTACTGACCATATAACCTGCCTGTACTTTACTACTGACCATATAACCTGCCTGTACTTGACTACTGACCAAATAACCTACCTGTACTTTACTACTGACCATATAACCTGCCTGTACTTTACTACTGACCATATAACCTGCCTGTACTGGACTTCTGACCACATAACCTATCTGTACTTTACTACTGACCATATAACCTGCCTGTACTTTACTACTGACCATATAACCTGCCTGTACTTGACTACTGACCAAATAACCTGCCTGTACTGGACTTCTGACCACATAACCTATCTGTACTTTACTACTGACCATATAACCTGCCTGTACTTTACTACTAATCATATAACCTGCCTGTACTTTACTACTGACCATATAACCTGACCACTAATAGTTTGACTGTGCATTGCCATTACCTGTTTGATCTGCCTGTTGCCTGAACTGTTACTCTGCGCCACTACATATGTAATTGCTGATGTTTTGTCTTTATCTAATAAAGCCTTTAAAGTGATATTCCAGCCAAAATTGGAAACCACATGGGTGCATGTATTGAACAAAAGCAATTTTGTAATATTCATGCATTAGCAAAAATGCTTCTAATAAAAGCTATAGCTGTTTCAAAAGTGTATTTAAGTATGCACCGTGCACCAGCATTTTAAACACAACACTTGTTCGGAGAGCCTAAGCTGCTTGTACCATCTGGTAATGACTCAATTTGTTAATTGCTGACATGACACAAACCCCACTGATGATCTGAGCAGCTGCAGTATTTAAAATGTATCTAGTTATGCCTCACATGCACATGCAGAGAAAAATGTTAACACTAAAACAGTGATAACTCTTAATAGAAGCATTTTTGCCAGTACATGTATATTGCAAATATATTTCTATTCAAAGATGTAATAAATCTATGTGCATTTATATTTTGACTGGAATGTCCCTTTAACTATATGCTGCTGCTACCTGCTCCTGGCTGTTTCCTTCTGACCTCCAGCTACCAGAAAATGCTGACAATAAACAATTCCATAGATTACTTTTAATACTGTACCCCTGATGTTTTTGCTTTTTCTAATATACAAATATCAGATCAGATCTGTCAAAAAAAGGAACACAGTGTTTTCCTTGTGTATTTATAGACAGAATTGATTAGTACAAATCGTACAAATTACTGGCACAAAAATGCTCTAAATATCTATAATCCAACACAGAAAATAAATGCAACTAAATCTGAAGTTTGCTCCAGATGGTTTTCTGTCGTCAGCCATAAATAATGGGGCTGCCAATCATACCAGCAGGAAAGTTAATACCACCCCCGTATATATTTGTGTAAGTGCATAACTTCACTGGCTCATAATGGAACAACACCCACATCAAACAGCCGTCTGCTGTGATACCTTGCCTTTCAAATACACCATAGCGCAGGTTTCTTTTGGACCGAAGACTCTTTTGTTGAATTTATGGTAAAAACAGGGTTTAATGAACTTTACAATTTAGCTCAAACAAAGGAAGCCAGAGTTCCGTTTATATACTAAAGCACGTGTCCCCATTAAGTGACTCAGTAAGCAAGACACGTGAGCTGACTATCAAAAGGGCGGTGCAAACTCTGAACATGGCATTTCAAGGACAGAGACTCAAATCTAATGGGACAGAAATATCTCTAATTTTGTTTTCCACACTTTATGTGGATGAAAAAGAACATTTAGTTTTGACAAAGTCAGTTGCAAAATTCACCTCTCTTCTTGACATAGTAACATAGTGTAAAAAGGACAATACATTTAATGCAATGTTCATATGAGAGCTGTTAAAGGGACATGAACCCCACATTTTTTCTTTCATGATTTAGAAAGAGCATTTATTAAAGTGCGGACTGCTGGTGCAATACCCCCCCCTGCAGATTTGCAGCCAATTGGATGCTAGCAAGGGGTGTCAATCAACCCAATCGTATTCAATTGGGTTGATTTCTGTCTGCCGCCTCAGAGCAGGCGAACAGGTTATGGAGCAGCGGTCTTTAGAAGGCTCGCCGGAAACACGGGGCATCAAGCTCTGTATGGAGCTTGATAAATGTATCCCATATTATCTAATTTGCTTCATTCTCTTGATATCCTTAACTGAAAAGCATATCTAGATAGGCTCAGTAGCTGCTGATTGGTGACTGCACATAGATGCCTTGTGTAATTGGCTCACCCATGTGCATTGCTATTTCTTTACCAAAGGATATTTAAAGAATGAAGCAAATTAGAATGTAATTAGAATGTAATAGAAATACATTGGAATGTTGTTTAAAATTGTATTGTCTACTTGAATCATGAAATAATTTTTTGGGGTTTAATGTCCCTTTAAAGACTGAATAAATGCTAATAGAATGATGCATTCAAAGAAAAGATTAGCCTGAGAATATCATGTACATTTAATTTTTAACCAGTGGCGTCACTAGGGGGGGGGCGGGGGGGGCGGGCCGCACCCGGGTGACACCCTCCAGGGGGTGACACCAAAAAAAAATAAAAAAAAAAAAAAAAATTTTTTTTTTTTTTTTTTTTAAATTTTATTGAAATTCAAAGAAATACAATGTTGAGATGCATAGATTATTTTATTAGAGGCTGGCATTTGTGAACATTAGTGGGACTGGGGAAGTTGTAGACACACAATTTTTTTGCCCCTTGAGCCAGTGCTGCAATTTCAACAAATAGTTTTCCCGGCTACTTTTGCTTGTTTGTACTTTGCTCCTCCCCTGCCCAATTTCACTATGAATGTTGTGGGTGTGCCGTGGGGCTTGCAAAGTTGTGCTGCTAGCCTAAACCTGCCTGCCTATCTGTGCTCACTGCTCAGTGACATGCGGCCCAGGGCTGTGCACTGACAGACTTGGAACAGAGTCAGAGAGCAGAATTTTCATAGTTTGTTCGCCTAAACCTTTTCTTCAGTGATTTATTTTAGAGTGCTCTGTTTATCTTTCATTTGATGTTCTGCTGAGCCAGGGAGCAGCTCTAGGCATGAGCTTCATAATTAATGCAGTGCAGTTTACATATTTTGTAAGTGTGTGTCTGAGTTTTTGTGTGTCTCAGTGTTTTTGTGTGTGTGTTTTTGTGTGTGTGTCTGAGTGTTTGTGTGTGCATCTGAGTATGTTTTTAAGTGTGTCTGAGTGTTTGTATGTGTGTTTGCCTGTGTTTTTGTGTGTGTCTGCTTTCTGGGGGGGGGGGGGGTGACACCATGACTTACCGCACCGGGTGACACCAACCCTAGTGACGCCACTGTTTTTAACCCTTTCCTGCCCGTAGGATGTTCTATGCTGTCCTAACTACACCGGGCTTTAGTGCCCTTAGGACGTCATAGAAAATCCTAGACGTTTGGCTGTACTGAAGCCATAGGCACTTCCTGAATAGGATCGCAGGCTGGAAGGGGTGCCTAGCGTCATAAGCACTCCCCCCATGACACAATCCCATCATTGAAATTGTGCAATCGCATGAACGATCGCGTGATTTCAATTTTTACCTATTTGTTTAAATAGGAACTCATGTAGACAAAAAAGTCTGGGCGAGAAGGGGTTAAAGTATCATTGAAGACAAAAGAAGGATTCTGGGCACTCCAGGGATTAATTCGAAATGTTACTTTTATTAAAGAGATAATAAAGCAAACATCTCAATGCAGGTGAGCAAGGCTGTTGCCCCTGACGCGTTTCGTGCTGGTGTAACGCTTAATCATAAGTACAATTAGCTGTTTAAATATTGACAAAATAGGTGTAAAGTTTTTGTGTCTATAAAACAATGGGAGCTGCCATGTTGTAACTTAGGTTTCTTTCTCTGCTGTGACCAACTTGGGACAGTTACAATTTATTTCTCTTGTTTGTACCTTTCTCTTAATGTAAATTGCTATTTCAGATGTTGGAAAAAACTAATAAAACTCAATAAAATATATATATATATAGAGTGTCCAAATATTAGTAATTCTGTGGTTAATAAAGTAGCCCTTTTTGGTATTTACTTACTATTTTCTATTTTTATCAATATTAAGAAACAAGGCTGCTTGTCGGCCTGACCCGCCGCAGATATTGCTAAGTGATCTTGCTATTTATAGGCTCGCTAGCCATTATTTCTTCCTCTTTTTCCTGCCTGATGTGATTTTAACACACCATTCTCTGTTCGTTGATATTGAAGATGCAGTCGGTGTAGGCTGTGAAGCATTATCGTTACTTTAGGGTTACTGAGGTGGGGATATGATTAGTTGAACTCTTCTACTGCAAGCCCTTGGGGGTAATTTATGGCCCCCCCCCCGGTATTAGTGTGTTGTATGGCTTGTTAAGCTGATGCCCCTTAAGGGTTGGAGCATCAGTTTGTATCTCTTTTCCGCAGGAGTTCTTGGCCTACATTTTTTAGGTCCTTATGGGCTGAGAGACAGGCTAATGGGTGAGGCGATGTCTCTAGGTTGTGAGACGACCTCCCCGCAGGATTGCTGGCCGGAAGAGCGCCTGGGTTGTCTGCAGCTCTTGTAGGGGCAGAGCTTTGTTAGTTTCGATCAGGGAATTGTTGGGCCTTGACCTCGCTCCTGTTTAGGGTTTTTATATATAGGGACTTCAGTTGCCACCACCATGTCAAGATAACTTTGTTGAAAGTCATGTTATTAGTTATCATGTTTTTTTATATTAATAAAATTGACAAAGTCAATTTGTGGCGCAGTGTAGAAATAGAGTTGCAGAGTTACTGATGCAGAGAGAGACACTCTGCCTCCCTCTCTGCATCGGGTAGCGGTGATGCTGATCATTGGTGGTGTGGTAGGGTAAGGAGGGAAGCGGGTGGGCAGCCCATCGCTGGAGGGGGGACGGGAATGGGTGGGAATGCTATAGTATGTAAAAAATAAATGCTGAGAGCAGAGGGAGGGAGGGGGAATAGAGGGTAGGGGGTCCTAGAGTGGAGAGGGGGAATAGAGGGTAGGGGAAACAATCTTGGAGGGGGAGGTGGGGTAAATGGGGGGGCTGCTACACTACTTTTTTTTGGGCTGTCTGCCAGTACCTAAGATGGTGGAAATTAGTTCGAGGAAGAGGGTTAGAGAGTTTTTTGGGAGGGATCAGGGAGGTGGGAAGGTAAAGGGGTAATTATACACTGAAGAAAATAATAATAACAAAAAAATTAAAGAAAAATTAAAAGGTATAAAACTGCATACTGGCAGACTGTCTCCCAGTACTTAAAGTGAAAGTAAACCCTAGCGTTGTATAAACGCTAGGATTTACTATTGAAACAAATAAAGGGCACTTTCATTCATGAAAATGATGGTGGGATGGTATAAGATACTTCATGTAGAAAGCTCCTTTATTTGTTTCAACGATTGCCGATTTTAGCTGCTACAGCATCCCACGGCTAAAAAATGTTTTGGCTAAGAGGTGACGTTTTAACCTCTTAGCCAATAGCAGTGCAGTGAATCCGGCTTGGTGCCCATGGGATGAAAGTGCCCTTTATTTGTTTCAATAGTAAATCCTAGCGTTTATACAACGCTAGGGTTTACTTTCACTTTAAGATGGTGGTGACCAGTGGATGGTGAGGGAGGGAAGAGAGCTGTTTGAGAGGGATCAGTTCGGGATCAGGGGAAGTGTCAGCTGGGAGGGTAATCTCTACACTAAAGCTAAAATTAACCCTACAAGCTACCTGATTAACCCATTCACTGCTGGGAATAATAAAAGTTTGGTGTGCACCTGCAATTAGCTATATTTCTGGTATTTCGGAACAAAGGGGATCGCACAAGCGGTATATAAATCATTTCAGTGAGAAACCTAAAGTTTGTGTAAAAGTGAACAATTTTTTTTTATTTGATCGCATTTGGTGGTGAAATGTTGCCATGAAATATACCAAAAATGGGCCTAGATCAATACTTTGGGTTGTCTACTAAAAAAAATATATAGTTTTGATAGGTAAATAAAAAAAAAACAAAGCTCTATTTCTGTTTAAATGGAGTTATGGCAAAAATGCTCTGGTCTTTTGCGGAAGTTTTAGTCTGAAATGCCCGGTCCTTAAGGGGTTAATTAACCTCAATCAAGCTATGAGGTAAAAGGAAAATCAAGTTAAAATGGTTTAATAATAATAATCCATATGTAATGCAATTAGAACATACAATAGCACTTATGACATGAAACTGCTAAACTCAAAATAGAATTCTGTAGAATAATAAAAACGTGAGGTGTAAATGTGGCAGAATTATTGAAAAACCTGTAATGTCCTGGTTAAGGGACATTAAACTGAGGATTGGATTTCCCATGAAGGGCCTAGCTTACAAGTGGAGCGCTCAGGTTTTCACGATTGTTTTCGTGCAGGTTAAATTGCACTCCAATCAGCAAGCGCTACCCAGGTGCTGAACAAAAATAGGATGGCTCCTAAGGTTTACATTCCTGCTTTTACAAATAAAGATACCAAGAGAACGAAGAAAAAATGATAATAGGAGTAAATTAGAAAGTTGCTTAAAATTGCATGCTCTATCTGAATCCTGAAAGAAAAAAATTTGGGTTTAGTATCTCTTTAAAGGGACATGAATCCCAATTTTGTTCTTTCATGAAAAAAAGCATTACATTTTTAACAGCTTTCCAATTTAGTTCTATTTTCAATTTTTGTTCATTCTCTTGGTATCCTTTATTGAAGAAGCAGCAGTGCACTACTAGTAGCTAGCTGAACACATCGGTAAGCCAATGACAAGAGACATATATGTGCAGCCACCTATCAGCAGCTAATTCCAGCTTCTGAGCCTACCTAGATATGCTTTTTAACAAAGTATACCAAGAGAATAAAGCAAACCTATATATAATATATAATAATAGAACATACTATCGTAATCATGAAAGAAAACATTTGAGTTTCATATCCCTTTAAAAGGACAATGTAAGCAAAAAATAAGTTATCATAAACAAAAAAAACTTACTCACTTTTTCAATATACTCTCTTTTTTATATCTTTACATTTTCGCTGATATCTTGTTTTAATATTTAATATATTCCAAACCCACTCCGTGGGTACCGTTAGCACTTGTCCAATCCGGGCTGACAACCCAGGTTGGAATATTGCGCAACGTCATCGAACACATCACTCTCTTAATGACTGACTGGAAAGTAGTAGAACTGTGTGGGTAATTTCAGCATCACGCAGGGAAATTGTGCATGCGCAAATTAGACTGTTCAAATGCGCAGGAGGACAGATTTGTCATATAATGATATGCAAAAAGTCGGCATCGGATTGGTTATTGATTATTAACATGTACTGCCCATATTTGAAAGCTGGATTTAGTTATGTCATTGGAGTAAAATAAAATAAAATTTCATAACGTTATGCAGCATCGTTTAAAAAAAAAAAAAAAGTAGGTCAGTTATTTTATATTTATGTATATTATATGTGGTCCATTTGTGATAAAAAAATTAAAAGTTAGAAATCTTTTAAGTATTGTAGCCATTTTTTTCACCAAAATGATAATTATGAATTTGCTGCCAATTAACAAGTAAAATGGCTAACTGTGATTGCGTTGACATAGAAAACAACTCATCGTCAGCAGTTAAAAAGCCAATAATTAAATGAGATCATATTTAAAATCTAAAAAGAAAACATTGCAACTTGTCCTAAAGTGAAGATAAACTTTGTGACCACAAGGTGGCGCAATACGAAAATATTTGCATTATTTGTGTCCAGTAGTGGAATCTTCTACACAACTTCTAAGGTGACATAACATTTCTGAAATTCTTTTAATTTTCAAACAATAAGATCACAAAGTGGACAGGATTAACACATGAAAACATGTTAAAGTGTATTTATGCAAAATTCATATTTAGTAAAGTGTTATACTGTGTATTTACTGTAAATATTTTACATTCCAATGTTCTTCACATATCAGAATATGTTCTAAGTATTTATAAATATATACAGGGAGTGCAGAATTATTAGGCAAATGAGTATTTTGACCACATCATCCTCTTTATGCATGTTGTCTTACTCCAAGCTGTATAGGCTCGAAAGCCTACTACCAATTAAGCATATTAGGTGATGTGCATCACTGTAATGAGAAGGGGTGTGGTCTAATGACATCAACACCCTATATCAGGTGTGCATAATTATTAGGCAACTTCCTTTCCTTTGGCAAAATGGGTCAAAAGAAGGACTTGACAGGCTCAGAAAAGTCAAATATAGTGAGATATCTTGCAGAGGGATGCAGCACTCTTAAAATTGAAAAGCTTCTGAAGCGTGATCATCGAACAATCAAGCGTTTCATTCAAAATAGTCAACAGGGTCGCAAGAAGCGTGTGGAAAAACCAAGGCGCAAAATAACTGCCCATGAACTGAGAAAAGTCAAGCGTGCAGCTGCCAAGATGCCACTTGCCACCAGTTTGGCCATATTTCAGAGCTGCAACATCACTGGAGTGCCCAAAAGCACAAGGTGTGCAATACTCAGAGACATGGCCAAGGTAAGAAAGGCTGAAAGACGACCACCACTGAACAAGACACACAAGCTGAAACGTCAAGACTGGGCCAAGAAATATCTCAAGACTGATTTTTCTAAGGTTTTATGGACTGATGAAATGAGAGTGAGTCTTGATGGGCCAGATGGATGGGCCCGTGGCTGGATTGGTAAAGGGCAGAGAGCTCCAGTCCGACTCAGACGCCAGCAAGGTGGAGGTGGAGTACTGGTTTGGGCTGGTATCATCAAAGATGAGCTTGTGGGGCCTTTTCGGGTTGAGGATGGAGTCAAGCTCAACTCCCAGTCCTACTGCCAGTTTCTGGAAGACACCTTCTTCAAGCAGTGGTACAGGAAGAAGTCTGCATCCTTCAAGAAAAACATGATTTTCATGCAGGACAATGCTCCATCACACGCGTCCAAGTACTCCACAGCGTGGCTGGCAAGAAAGGGTATAAAAGAAGAAAATCTAATGACATGGCCTCCTTGTTCACCTGATCTGAACCCCATTGAGAACCTGTGGTCCATCATCAAATGTGAGATTTACAAGGAGGGAAAACAGTACACCTCTTTGAACAGTGTCTGGGAGGCTGTGGTTGCTGCTGCACGTAATGTTGATGGTGAACAAATCAAAACACTGACAGAATCCATGGATGGCAGGCTTTTGAGTGTTCTTGCAAAGAAAGGTGGCTATATTGGTCACTGATTTGTTTTTGTTTTGTTTTTGAATGTCAGAAATGTATATTTGTGAATGTTGAGATGTTATATTGGTTTCACTGGTAAAAATAAATAATTGAAATGGGTATATATTTATTTTTTGATAAGTTGCCTAATAATTATGCACAGTAATAGTCACCTGCACACACAGATATCCCCCTAAAATAGCTATAACTAAAAACAAACTAAAAACTACTTCCAAAACTATTCAGCTTTGATATTAATGAGTTTTTTGGGCTCATTGAGAACATGGTTGTTGTTCAATAATAAAATTAATCCTCAAAAATACAACTTGCCTAATAATTCTGCATTCCCTGTATTCCTAGCTATATCTGTATATATCTATACCTATATATAATCATGTATTGGTATAAATATATATTGTAGCAAAATACCATCTGAGATATATAGAAATATGTATTTATGAATAAATAGAACATATTATTTTATGTGAAGAACAATGGAATGTGAACTAATCATATTTTCATGTTCGGGTTAGTACACATGAGAATATGCGATCGGGTTTGTGTGCTAGTTCTTTTCCCCCCACGTTTTTGCTTCATTGACTTCCATAGAGGAATACGTGAATGCGCATTCAATATTCTAAGTTCGGCTTTTTGTGCCGTCAGTGAAGTGAAAACAGTTTCATTTGAACTCATTATACGTACGCAAAAAGCTTACTTCTAGTGCAGTTAACGCTCGAGCGGGAGCGGTAAATACTGCTCCACTTGTAATCTGGTTCTTAATGTGTTATTGTGTATGTACTGTAAATATTTTACATTCCAATGTCCTTCACATATGGGCTAATGTTATATATATCTGTATACGTGTCAGAAACCAGAGTGCCAGATCAAAACTATTAGAACATAATTCATAATGGTGGCTTTTCGGGGTGCGTAATCCCTTCCTCAGACCAAATGTTTGTGTTTAGCTATAATTTTCCTCTTACTCATTTACTGTACCCACACATATTATATACAATTTGTCTTGCCATTACACCCTGTTCCAAATCATTATGCAAATTCTATTTCAGTGTCACAAAGATTATATATATTTTTTCAGTTTAACTCATGGATGGCATTGTGTCTCAGGGCTCTTTTGATCACTGAAAACAATCTCGGACACCTGTGATAATTAGATTGCCAGGTGAGCCCAATTAAAGGAAAAACTACTAAAGGAGGGTGTTCCAAATTATTAAGCAGAGCACCATTTTCAAGCAATATGGGGAAGAAAAAGGATCTCTCTGCTGCAGAAAAGAGTGAAATAGTTCAATGCCTTGGATGAGGTATGAAAACATTAGATATTTCACGATTTCATCGCACTATTAAGAGATTTGTGGCTGATTCAGAGCACAGACTGGTTCGTACAGATAAAGGCACATTGAGGAAGATTTCTGCCAGATCCATGCATCGGATCAAGAGAGCAGCTGCTAAAATACCATTACATAGCAGCAAACAGATATTTGAAGCTGCTGGTACCTCTCGAGTCCCACCGACATCAAGGTGTAGAGTCCTCCAGAGTCTTGCAACTGTGCATAAACCTTCCATTCGGCCACCACTAACAAATGCTCACAAGCAGAAATGGCTGCATTGGGCAGAAAATACATGAAGACTAATTTTCAAACAGTCCTGTTCACTGATGAGTGCCGTGCAACCCTGGATGGTCCAGATGGATGGAGTAGTGTATGGTTGGTGGACGGCCACCCTGTTCCAACAAGGCTGCGACTTCAGCAAGGCGATGGTGGAGTTATGTTTTGGGCCGGAATCATGGGAAGAGAGCTGGTCGGCCCTTTTAGGGTCCCCGAAGGTGTAAAGATGACCTCTGCAAAGTATGTGGAGTTCCTGACTAACCACTTCATTCCCTGGTACAGAAGGAAGAACTATGCTTTCCGTAATAAAATCATCTTCATGCATGAAAATGCACCATCTCATGCTGCAAAGAATACCTCTGCATCAATGGCTGCTATGGGGATAAAAGGAGAGAAAATCATGGTGTGGCCTCCATCCTCCCCTGACCTCAATCCTATTGAGAACCTTTGGAGCATCCTCAAGCAAAAGATCTATGAGTGTGGGAGGCAGTTTACATCCAAACAGCAGCTCTGGGAGGCTATTCTGACATCTTGCAAACAAATTCAAGCAGAAACTGTCCAAAAACTCACAAGTTCAATGGATGCAAAACTTGTGAAGCTGCTATCAAATAAGGGGTCCTATGTTAAAATGTAAAGTGACCTGTTAAAATGTTTAAAAAGTTAAAATGTTGTTCAAAGTTTGATTGAAATAGCTTTTGATTTCAGTAAATATGCTGCAAACACAACAAATGACAATTTTCAGTTCTTTACAACCTATAAAGTGTTTTGAAACTTACTGTGCGTAATAATTTGGAACAGTGCATTGTAAGATTTTTATTTTGAAAAAAAAATACTGTTATCATTAGGAGGTTTGTTCATTCAAAATTTGAATTGTACTCTTAATAGTTGATAACATGAGAATTATGCTGACTGTTGTTTACATCAATTATTTAGTTAAATGTGAAAAATATCATTGGCATAATAATTTGGAACAGGGTGTAAATGAACTTTCTACAGATACCATTATTTTCATCATATCTTATAATTTACTATAAAAAAATATATAAAATATGATGAAAAAAAGGTAAAGCACACTTTTTCTAACTTTGACCCCCAAAATATGTTACACATCTAGTTTAGAAATACCCAATGTTTACATGTTCTTTGCTTTTTCTGCAAGTTATAGAGCAATAAGTACAAGTAGCACTTTGCTATTTCCAAACCATTTTTTTTTTTCAAAATTAGCGCTAGTTACATTGTAACACTGATATCTTTCAGGAATCCCTGAATAACCCTTCACATGTATATATATATATATATATTTTTAGTAGACAACCCAAAGTATTGATCTAGGCCCATTTTGGTATATTTCCTGCCACCATTTCACCACCAAATGCAATCAAATAAAAAAATGTTTTTAACTTTTTCACAAACTTTAGGTTTCTCACTGAAATTATTTACAAACAGCTTGTGCAATTATGGCACAAATGGTTGTAAATGCTTCTCTGGGATCCCCTTTGTTTAGAAATAGCAGACATATATGGCTTTGGCATTACTTTTTGGTAATTAGAAGGCCGCTAAATGCCCAGCAGTGGAGGGGTTAATTAAGTAGCTTGTAGGGTTAATTTTAGCTTTAGTGTAGAGATCAGCCTCCCACCTGACACAAACCACTCCCTGACCCTTTCCTGACCCTCTCAAACAGCTCTCTTCCCTCCCCCACCTCACAATTGTCACCGCAATCTTAAGTACTGGCAGGAAGTCTGTCAGCAGTAAAATAAAAAGCTTTTTTTTTTTTTTTTTGTTTATATATATATATATTCTGCAGTGTTGGATCCCCCTTAGCCCCCAACTTTCCAGATTCCCCCATACAGCTCTCTAACCCTCTACCTATTTGCCGCCATCTTGGGTACTGGCAGCTGTCTGCCAGTACCCAGTTTGCCAAAAAAATAGTTTTTTTATTTTTATATGCACAATTAAACATTTTCTGTAGTGTAGCTGCCCCCTCAATACCCTCCCCCCTCCCCCTCCCAGATCCCTTGCCCAACATTTATTCCCCCTTCCTTCTCCCTCCTTCCCATACATTTACAATATATTAATGTAAATGTGGCGCGCCGCACGCCACCCCTGTCCACACATGCCGCACTCCTGCCGCATCACGCACACTTCTGTGTGACCGGATCTGGATCTTAACATCGATGGGCCGCCGACCCGCCTCCCTGCTGCTGGTCCCACCCACCAACGATCAGCACCATCGATGGCCGATGCAGAGAGTGCCACAGCGCTTGAAACCCCAGAGGACGTGTCAGGCACGTCCTTGGTCCTCAACTGTATTTTTTTGTAGGACGTGCCTGACACGTCGTTGGTCGTTAAGGGTTTAAAAGTTGAGTTATTGATACACACACACACATATATATATATATATATATATATATATATATATACACAGTATATATATATATATATATATATATATATATATATATATATATATACTGATCAGTGATCTTCCTTACAGGTCACCCATCCTCAGCTGCACCTCTTTGCCAGTTCCTACAATCTCCATTGAAGAGGATTATTTCTTGCAGCATTCTTAGTAAACGTATTTTGTTAATTATATATCAGTTTTATCAAAAAAACTTCTATCATAAGGTGGCAAGAGTCCACAAGTCCATTACTACTGGGAATACAACTTCTGGCCACTAGGAGGAGACAAAGGTTCTCTGAAACTCAGAGAACTCAAGCCTTCCCACCTGTTTGGTTAGCCAGTCCTATCTTTGCCTCCCAGGAGGAAGGTGAAGAATTGAGGTGCTCCATATTCTCTTTATAAACCAAACAATAACAACTTATACAAACAATAAAAAATATACAATGTGTCATGGTGCACAAAAAAGGATATTATCTGTGTTAATCTACTGGTACACAAAAATCTTGTTCTAATAGAATGATCTCAGATCCGGAAAGAAAGGAGACAAATAAAAACAGCAACTCGTGAAATCCTGTATGGCAAAAAGATGACAGGTAAGGGTTAAACCATACTTATACTCTTCAGAGATGCAACTCTAGGGTGCCATACACTTGGGATATTAAGGGAAAGTCTGTAGACATAAAACTGCTTCAGCATGTGTAACAAAAACAAAAATAACTTCGCTAACACCAGAGTTCTTTCACAAACTTAATGCTGTCTAAAAGACAGTCCCACCCTCCTTATGTCACAACCTTCAACGTATATATTCACCATCAAAGACCACAACTGTGGAAGTTTAACTGTTTTAGACTCCCCAATTGCTATAATGTAGTCACTGGTTACTGTGATTCTATGAATTAAACTCAAGGAATGGTACAGCTACTATGTAGCTAATCTTGTAACAGAGTTGGTTGTTTTCTTTTGTTACAACCTCTCACTAATTAAGCAGGTGGAATACCAGGTAGAAATGTACTTGCAGCTAAAACAAACAGTGGCTATTTTTGGAGAGTCAATACTCAGTGCTTCTGCAGGTTAATATTTGCTATTGCATATGTCATAAGAGAGAGATATCTTATTCTTGTTTTTAGAGGAACAGGTGTTTATGATACACTCACTCCTCACTTTATACAGGATATGTGGTTTGTATCAGTGCAGAGGAACCAGTCCAACTAGTGAAGTTTTGTACCTTGTTATATAGCTGTGAAACCGAGGCTGCAGGCTTCCTGTCCTAAGGATACAACTCCTTCCTATTACACAGCAAGAGGAGGCAGTACTTCCCTGTATATGGATGATAATGACGAACTAAAGGAGGATCAGACGTTGTAAGTTAAAGGAGATCCCTTAACAATACTCCGTATAGATTTGGGGTTATTTCTTCAGGAAGAGAGAGTTAAAATGTAGCAGGTTTCTTGACGTTACCAAGCAAGGTTATATAGTGGGTTAGCCTTTTTATTAGCGTACCTGACATAGGTAAGCAGGTGTAAAGAAAAGTGAAAGGTACCGATTTAAACGGGCAGGTATCTTAAAGGGACAGATATATTACACCTTATGATTAGTGATGTCCCGAACTGTTCGCCCGCGAACGGTTCCCTGCGAACATAGCTTTTTTCGCGTTCGGCACTGCAGGCGAACATATGCGATGTTCGATCCGCCCCATATGTGTCATCATTGAGGAAAGTTTGACCCTGTATGTCACAGCCTTCTGACACATTTGAGCCAATCAGCAGCAGACACTCCCTCACAGACCCTCCCAGCTCCTTGGCAGCAGCCAGTTTAGACTCATTACGATCTTGCTTACTTAGGCCTAGATTTGGAGTTCGGCGGTAGCCGTCAAAACCAGCGTTAGAGGCTCCTAACGCTGGTTTTGGGCGCCCGCTGGTATTTGGAGTCAGTGATTAAAGGGTCTAACGCTCACTTTCCAGAAGCGACTTTTCCATACCGCAGATCCCCCTACGCAATTTGCGTATCCTATCTTTTCAATGGGATCTTTCTAACGCCGGTATTTAGAGTCGTTTCTGAAGTGAGCGTTAGAGCTCTAACGACAAAATTCCAGCCGCCTGAAAATAGCAGGAGTTAAGAGCTTTCTGGCTAACGCCGGTTCATAAAGCTCTTAACTACTGTACCCTAAAGTACACTAACACCCATAAACTACCTATGTACCCCTAAACCGAGCTCCCCCCACATCGCCGCCACTCGATTTAAATTTTTAACCCCTGCCGACTGCCACCTACGTTATACTTATGTACCCCTAATCTGCTGCCCCTAACCCCGCCGACCCCTGTATTACATTTATTAACCCCTAACCTGCCCCCCACAACGTCGCCGCCAGCTACTTAAAATAAATAACCCCTAATCTTCCGACCGCAAAGCGCCGCCACCTACGTTATCCCTATGTACCCCTAATCTGCTACCCCTAACACCGCCGTCCTCTATATTATATTTATTAACCCCTAATCTGCCCCCCTCAACGTCGCCGACACCTGCCTACACTTATTAACCCCTAATCTGCCGAGCGGACCTGAGCGCTACTATAATAAAGTTATTAACCCCTAACCCGCCTCACTAACCCTATCATAAATAGTATTAACCCCTAATCTGCCCTCCCTAACATCGCTGACACCTACCTTCAATTATTAACCCCTAATCTGACGACCGGAGCTCACCGCTATTCTAATAAATTGATTAACCCCTAAAGCTAAGTCTAACCCTAACACTAACACCCCCCTAAGTTAAATATAATTTACATCTAACGAAATTAATTAACTCTTATTAAATAAATGATTCCTATTTAAAGCTAAATACTTACCTGTAAAATAAATCCTAATATAGCTACAATATAAATTATAATTATATTATAGCTATTTTAGGATTAATATTTATTTTACAGGCAACTTGGTATTTATTTTAACTAGGTACAATAGCTATTAAATAGTTAAGAACTATTTAATAGCTACCTAGTTAAAATAATAACAAATTTACCTGTAAAATAAATCCTAACCTAAGATATAATTAAACCTAACACTACCCTATCAATAAATTAATTAAATAAACTACCTACAATTACCTACAATTAACCTAACACTACACTATCAATAAATTAATTAAACACAATTGCTACAAATAAATACAATTAAATAAACTAGCTAAAGTACAAAAAATAAAAAAGAACTAAGTTACAAAAAATAATAAAATATTTACAAACATAAGAAAAATATTACAACAATTTTAAACTAATTACACCTACTCTAAGCCCCCTAATAAAATAACAAAGACCCCCAAAATAAAAAAATTCCCTACCCTATTCTAAATTAAAAAAGTTACAAGCTCTTTTACCTTACCAGCCCTGAACAGGGCCCTTTGCGGGGCATGCCCCAAGAATTTCAGCTCTTTTGCCTGTAAAAGAATAAATACAATACCCCCCCCCCAACATTACAACCCACCACCCACATACCACTAATCTAACCCAAACCCCCCTTAAATAAACCTAACACTAAGCCCCTGAAGATCTTCCTACCTTGTCTTCACCATACCAGGTTCACCGATCCGTCCTGGCTCCAACATCTTCATCCAACCCAAGCGGGGGTTGGCGATCCATCATCCGGTGCTGAAGAGGTCCAGAAGAGGCTCCAAAGTCTTCCTCCTATCCGGCAAGAAGAGGACATCCGGACCGGCAAACATCTTCTCCAAGCGGCATCTTCAATCTTCTTCCATCCGGTGTGGAGCGGGTCCATCTTGAAGCAGGCGACGCGGATCCATCCTCTTCTTCCGTTGTCTCCCGACGAATGACGGTTCCTTTAAGGGACGTCATCCAAGATGGCGTCCCTCGAATTCCGATTGGCTGATAGGATTCTATCAGCCAATCGGAATTAAGGTAGGAATTTTCTGATTGGCTGATGGAATCAGCCAATCAGAATCAAGTTCAATCCGATTGGCTGATCCAATCAGCCAATCAGATTGAGCTCGCATTCTATTGGCTGATCGGAAAAGCCAATAGAATGCGAGCTCAATCTGATTGGCTGATTGGATCAGCCAATCGGATTGAACTTGATTCTGATTGGCTGATTCCATCAGCCAATCAGAAAATTCCTACCTTAATTCCGATTGGCTGATAGAATCCTATCAGCCAATCGGAATTCGAGGGACGCCATCTTGGATGACGTCCCTTAAAGGAACCGTCATTCGTCGGGAGACAACGGAAGAAGAGGATGGATCCGCGTCGCCTGCTTCAAGATGGACCCGCTCCGCACCGGATGGAAGAAGATTGAAGATGCCGCTTGGAGAAGATGTTTGCCGGTCCGGATGTCCTCTTCTTGCCGGATAGGAGGAAGACTTTGGAGCCTCTTCTGGACCTCTTCAGCACCGGATGATGGATCGCCAACCCCCGCTTGGGTTGGATGAAGATGTTGGAGCCAGGACGGATCGGTGAACCTGGTATGGTGAAGACAAGGTAGGAAGATCTTCAGGGGCTTAGTGTTAGGTTTATTTAAGGGGGGTTTGGGTTAGATTAGGGGTATGTGGGTGGTGGGTTGTAATGTTGGGGGGGGTATTGTATTTATTCTTTTACAGGCAAAAGAGCTGAAATTCTTGGGGCATGCCCCGCAAAGGGCCCTGTTCAGGGCTGGTAAGGTAAAAGAGCTTGTAACTTTTGTAATTTAGAATAGGGTAGGGAATTTTTTATTTTGGGGGTCTTTGTTATTTTATTAGGGGGCTTAGAGTAGGTGTAATTAGTTTAAAATTGTTGTAATATTTTTCTTATGTTTGTAAATATTTTATTATTTTTTGTAACTTAGTTCTTTTTTATTTTTTGTACTTTAGCTAGTTTATTTAATTGTATTTTTTTTTAGCAATTGTGTTTAATTAATTTATTGATAGTGTAGTGTTAGGTTAATTGTAGGTAATTGTAGGTAGTTTATTTAATTAATTTATTGATAGGGTAGTGTTAGGTTTAATTATATCTTAGGTTAGGATTTATTTTACAGGTAAATTTGTTATTATTTTAACTAGGTAGCTATTAAATAGTTCTTAACTATTTAATAGCTATTGTACCTGGTTAAAATAATTAAAAAGTTGCCTGTAAAATAAATATTAATCCTAAAATAGCTATAATATAATTATAATTTATATTGTAGCTATATTAGGATTTATTTTACAGGTAAGTATTTAGCTTTAAATAGGAATAAGTTATTTAATAAGAGTTAATTTATTTCGTTAGATGTAAATTATATTTAACTTAGGGGGGTGTTAGTATTAGGGTTAGACTTAGCTTTAGGGGTTAATACATTTATTAGAGTAGCGGTGAGCTCCGGTCGTCAGATTAGGGGTTAATAATTGAAGGTAGGTGTCGGCGATGTTAGGGAGGGCAGATTAGGGGTTAATACTATTTATGATAGGGTTAGTGAGGCGGATTAGGGGTTAATAACTTTATTATAGTAGCGCTCAGGTCCGCTCGGCAGATTAGGAGTTAATAAGTGTAGGCAGGTGGAGGCGACGTTGAGGGGGGCAGATTAGGGGTTAATAAATATAATATAGGGCTCGGCGATGTTAGGGCAGCAGATTAGGGGTACATAGGGATAACGTAGGTTGCGGCGGTTTACGGAGCGGCAGATTAGGGGTTAAAAAAATATGCAGGGGTCAGCGATAGCGGGGGCGGCAGATTAGGGGTTAATAAGTGTAAGGTTAGGGGTGTTTAGACTCGGGGTACATGTTAGAGTGTTAGGTGCAGACGTAGGAAGTGTTTCCCCATAGGAAACAATGGGGCTGCGTTAGGAGCTGAACGCTGCTTTTTTGCAGGTGTTAGTTTTTTTTTCAGCTCAAACAGCCCCATTGTTTCCTATGGGAGAATCGTGCACGAGCACGTTTTTGAGGCCGGCCGCGTCCGTAAGCAACTCTGGTATCGAGAGTTGCATTTGCCGTAAAAATGCTCTACGCTCCTTTTTTGGAGCCTAACGCAGCATTTGTTTAAACTCTCGATACCAGAGTTAAATTTATGGTGCGGCCAGAAAAAAGCCCGCGGAGCGTTAACAGCCCTTTTACCGCCAAACTCCAAATCTAGGCCTCAGTGAGAGGAGCTTTTAGTGTTGCTGCTGCTGACATAATAGGGAAATAGATAGCTAGGCTAGTGTATTTAGTGTCCACTACAGTCCTGAAGGACTCATCTCATCTCTGCTGCAAGGACAGCACCCCAAAAAGCCCTTTTTAGGGCTATAACTTCAGTCGTTTTTTGTTTTTTTTCTTTGTATTTTTATTTGCATTTGCCTGGCTTTCAGCCTGTGTGTGAGGCTCACAGCATATACTGTGATTAGTGCCACCACTGATATCTGCTTAACATTAGTTTAAATTTAACCAACAAAAATTTGAAATAATTTTGCTAGTGTAATTTATTTTCATTTTCTATCAGGCCTGTGTCTCTCAGGCTTACACAGCATATACTTCATTTTTTTCAGTCTTTTGGTTAATTGCTCTGTGCCAGCCACCACTCATATCTGCTT
This sequence comes from Bombina bombina, assembly GCF_027579735.1. Taxonomy (NCBI): domain Eukaryota; kingdom Metazoa; phylum Chordata; class Amphibia; order Anura; family Bombinatoridae; genus Bombina; species Bombina bombina. The sequence goes on along the minus strand of NC_069500.1, from coordinate 61,995,432 downwards.
AACCTTATTTTAAATTAAAAAAAACAACTTTCAAATCATTTTGCTAGTGTAATCTAATTTCATTTTCTATCAGGCCTGTGTGTTTCTGACTTACTCAGCAGCATACTGTGTTTAATTGCTGCCCTACCTAAGGCTAGCAGCCACGACTCATATGTGCTTAACATTTTTTTAAATTAAAAAAAAAAACCTTTAAATCATTTTGCTAGTGTAATCTAATTTCATTTTCTATCAGGCCTGTGTGTTTCTGACTTACAGAGCATACTGCGGTGTGGTTAATTGCTGCCCTACCTACCAGCCACAACTCATATCTGCTTTACATTATTTTGAAGTTAAAAAAAAAAATATTTAAATCATTTAGCTAGTGTAATCTAATTTCTTTTTCCATCAGGCCTGTGTGTTTCTGGCCCACATCATATAGTGTGACACAGATAAATAGTTCTTTTTTCCACCACTTATAGCTGGTGTAACAACATTAGTGTAAATTTAAAAAAATTTTTTTTTTACATCAGTCCTCTTCTAGTGTTATTTAATTTTAGTTGCCAGGCCAGCCAGGCTGCCATTAGTGCCAGCCTGTGTGTCAGGCTGCCAGCATATACTGTGCCTACTTCCATCCTCAGTGCCAGTCCATGACTCCTATCTGGTGTAACATTATATTAATTTTTGTAAAAAAAAATTTTTACATCATTCTTTTAGTGTTATTTAATTTTAGTTTACAGGCCAGCCTGCCACCACTAGTGCCAGCCTGTGTGTCAGGCTGCCAGCACATACTGTGCCTAGTTCTATTCTGAGTGCGATTACTCCTATCTGTTGTAACATTTTTTTTAACTTTTTTAAAAACAAACTGTTACATCAGTCTGCTATTGTTATTTAATTGCAGTTGCCTGTCTGCCAGCGTGTGCCAGGCCCACTTTCCAACTAGTGGCACAAATCATATTTGTTATTATAACAGTAGTGTAAATATTTAAAATAAAATCTTTTTTGACTGTGAATCATCATCCTGCTAGTGCCATTGAATTGCAGTTGCCTGCCTGCCAGCGTGTGTGCCAGGCCCACTTGCCAACTAGTGCCACCAATCATATTTGTTTTAACAGTAGTTTAAATATTAAAAATAATATTTTTTTTACTCTGAAAGATCAGTCTGCTAGTGTAATTTAATTGCAGTTGCCTGCCTGCCAGCGTGTGTGCCAGGCCCACTAGTCAACTACTGCCACCAATCATATTTGTTTTAACAGTATTGAATTTTTTTTAAATCATAACTTTTTGGACTGTGAATCATCAGTCTCCTAGTGCCATCGAATTGCAGTTGGCTGCCTGCCAGCGTGTGTGCCAGGCCCTTTAGCCAACTACTGCCACCAATCATATTTGTTGTAACAGTATTGAAAATATTTTAAATCATAACTTTTTGGACTGTGAATCTTCAGTCTCCTAGTGCCATTGAATTGCAGTTTCCTCCTGCCTGGCAGCGTGTGTGCCAGGCCCACTAGCCAACTTCTGCCACCAATCATATTTGTTGTAACAGTATTGAAAATATTTTAAATCATAACTGTTTTGACTGTGAACCATCAGTCTCCTAGTGCCATTGAATTTCAGTTGCCTGCCAGCGTGTGTGCCTGGCCCACTAGCCAACTACTGCCACCAATCATCTTTGTTGTAACAGTATTGAAAATATTTTAAATCATAACTTTTTGGACTGTGAATCTTCAGTCTCCTAGTGCCATTGAATTTCAGTTGCCTGTCTGACAGCATGTGTGTCAGGCCCACTTGCCAACTAGTTACACCAATCATATTAGTTGTAACAGTATTGTAAACATTTAAAATAAAAAATTCTTAGACTGTGAATCATCAGTCTGCTAGTGCTATTGAATTGCAGTTTCCTCCTGCCTGGCAGCGTGTGTGCCAGACCCACTAGCCAACTTCTGCCACCAATCATATTTGTTGTAACAGTATTGAAAATATTTTCAATCATAAATTTTTGGACTGTGAATCTTCAGTCTCCTAGTGTCATTGAATTGCAGTTTCCTCCTGCCTGCCAGCATGTGTGCCAGGCCCACTAGCCAACTTCTGCCACCAATCATATTTGTTGTAACAGTGTTGAAAATATTTTAAATCATAACTTTTTGGACTGTGAAACATCAGTCTCCTAGTGCCATTGAATTGCAGTTTCCTCCTCCTGCCAGCTTGTGTGCCAGGCCCACTAGCCAACTTCTGCCACCAATCATATTTGTTGTAACAGTATTGAAAATATTTGAAATCATAACTTTTTGGACTGTGAATCATCAGTCTCCTAGTGCCATTAAGAAAACCTAGTTATACCAGTACCACCATGGGTCCCAGACCGCATGTTTGGTTGTTATACTTTGTCAGGGTAATCATGCAGGCCATATAGACCTCCCTTGATAGGGGGAGTAACAGGGATTAAAGTGCTAAGAAAAGTACTACTTAACACAACCTAGTTACAATGGGTCCCAGGCCACGTGTCTTGTTGTTATACTTTGTCATGGTAATCATGCAGGCCATATAGACCTCCCTTGATAGGGGGAGTAACAGGGATTAAAGTGCTAAGAAAAGTACTACTTAACACAACCTAGTTACAATGGGTCCCAGGCCGCGTGTCTTGCTGTTATACTTTGTCATGGTAATCATGCAGGCCATATAGACCTCCCCCGATACGAGGAGTTACAGGGATGAAAGTGCTAAGAATAGTACTACTTAACACAACCTAGTTACCATGGGTCCCAGACCGCATCTTTAATTATTATACTTTGTCAGGGTAGTTATATATCTAACAAATCTATCTATTTATCTTCTATCGATTCTATCTAACTATCATTCTATGTATATCTATCTATCCTATCTAGCTATCTTCCAGACTGTTTTGAGACAGCCACTTGTGTTTTTGAAAAATTTGAAGTAGGAGGACAGACCAATCACAGGGATTAAACTGCGAAGAATAAAAATACTTAAGAAAACCTAGTTATACCATGACCACCATGGGTCCCAGACCGCATGTTTTGTTGTTATACTTTGTCAGAGTAATCATGCATGCCATATAGACCTCCCTTGATAGGGGGAGTAACAGGGATTAAAGTTCTAAGAATAGTACTACTTAACACAACCTAGTTACCATGGGTCCCACACCGCATGTTTTGTTGTTAGACTTTGTCAGGGTAATCATGCAGGCCATATAGACCTCCACCGAAAGGGGGAGTAAGAGGGATTAAACTGCTAAGAAAAGTTTTACTTAACACAACCTAGTTACCATGGGTCCCAGACCACGTGTCTTGTTGTTATACTTAGTCAGGGTAATCATGCAGGCCATATAGACCTCCCCCGATAGGAGGAGTTACAGGGATGAAAGTGCTAAGAATAGTACTACTTAACACAACCTAGTTACCATGGGTCCCAGACCGCATGTTTAATTATTATACTTTGTCAGGGTAATTATATATCTAACAAATCTATCTATTTATCTTCTATCGATTCTATCTAACTATCAATCTATGTATATCTATCTATCCTATCTATCTATCTATCTCGTGTCCGGACTGTTTTGAGACAGCCAGTGCCACTTGTGTTTTTGACAAATTTGAAGTAGGAGGACAGACTAATCATCTTCTTCCATCTCCCTGTTCCAAAAATGCAGGCCATATAGACCTCCCCCGATAGGGGAAGTAACAGGTAGTCGTAAAGTGCTAAGAATAGTATTACTTAACACACCACGGGTCCCAGACCGCATGTCTTATTGTTATACTCTGTCAGGGAAATTATATATCTTTCAAATCTATCTATTTATCTATCAAATCTATCTAACTATCAAACGTATCTATCAAATGTATATTGCATCTATTGATCGATGTAATTCGTATCTATAGAATGTATATTGCATCTTTTGATTGATGTAATTCATATCTATTGAATGTATATTGCATCTTTGGATCGATAACATTCGTATCTATCAAATGTATATTGCATCTATTGATCTATGTAATTCGTATCTATCAAATGTATATTGCATCTATTGATCTATGTAATTTGTATCGATCATATGTATATTGCATCTATTGAGCTATGTAATCTATGTATCTATCTATCAAATCGATCTATATTGTGGTTGTGCAAATGGACTGTTTGCGGTTGTTTGCAGTGCGTTACACTTGGAATTTGGTCTGTCACTGTGAAGCGGGCGTAACCCTTACACTACCTGATCGATACGACATCATAACTGATGTTTTAAAGCATGTTATTGCAAACAATTTAGGAATGTTAGGTGAATTAGGCCCTTTATGGGTTAAAAGCAGACTCTGCATCAACTATGTAATTTTCCATGGGAGTTTGGGCATGGATCCCCCTCCAGCATGCCACAGTCCAGGTGTTAGTCCCCTTGAAACAACTTTTCCATCACTATTGTTGCCAGAGAGACTCCTTGTGGGTTTTAAAGTTCGCCTGCCTATTGAAGTCAATGGCGGTTTGCGCGGTTCACCGGTTCGCGAACAATAGCGGAAGTTCGAGTCCGCCATTCGCGAACCGAAATTTTTAAGTTCGCAACATCACTACTTATGATGTCACTTCTGTAGCTCCAGATTCTTTGAGAGGAGGTCCTTAGACCAATTTGAGGCCCCTTTTTCCCCTCAGAGAGCTGCTACCAAAAGACAGAAGAGAGATTGGAGGGTAGGGTAGTGACACAATTACCCCTGGTGAGGAGTTAGTCACAAGTCTGCCACAGGTGTTTCTGGCTTCGGTCCCTTAGCCTCCTCCTGTTGGGTCATCAAGATACTGCTTACAATGATCCCCTGCTGTGATGTGTACAGCTCTCGATGCGCTTTCTACTGGAAGCAGTCATTTCTGCAGCTGGTTAGCACAGTAGAGTGGGTGCAATTCAGGTAAATACATCCACACAGATTGCACTCACATAGCCCACAGACTATTAGTAGGTACAGTTTTCACACAGAGATGTGAGACATGGAAGAGCGGCGTTCCTAGCAGCGTCTGCGGGCCTGGCGAGGTAACCGGAAGTGATGCCGGTTTCAGTGTAGTCTTTCCACGGTGAGCCAACGGAGTGCCGTAGCAGTGGCGAAACCCTGCCACTATGTAGATGCAGGACAAGAAAGAAATGCAGGCACTGCTGGAGGTTCCTTAAAACGATGATGCTTTATTTGAACAAAGTTAAAAAGTGAACAGCTACATCCGCTGTAAAACGTGCTTGTATAGAAAAGGTACAAACTGGTAAAGTGCAAGGCTGGGGTATTTAGTCACAAAAATTGTCTGACTAGTTTCGAGTCCTCTTATTCATAGACATAAAAAGGAGAGAGTGGGGCCCGCATTTAAAGGGAAAACTATGTGTGAACATCAGCTGGTTCCTATAAAAATTAATTAGGAAACCAGTAATAGTTAACCCCTAAAGATGCAAGTCGCTCTTGATCCTTAACAGAAAAGACAACAGATAATCTCATTTGTAAATATTTGAACGAAAGGGTGCATTTAGCAAACACTGTGTGAAATGTATATAGCCAATGTACTCTCTTAATATTCTTAACTTTACAAGTAAATATGTTATTAGAAAAAAAAAAAAATTATATAGAAAGATTGCAAAGAAACTCTTTTTCTATGGATTTTGATAAGACATATTGGATATAAGTATAAACAAAACTAAATTTGTATCCTATTAAAGGATTTTAGACACAAGATGATATGGGGAACAAAGGACAAATATGAAGTACAAAGATTCAATGTATATTGATCACATAATACATACATCCTAAGATGAAGATAAACATTCTCAGATGAAGACATAAGTACTATTGAAAAACTTTTGAAAACAAAGATACACATTTAACACCTTAAGTGTCAATGAAGAAATTGATGTCACATTCACGATTCATTCCCCTAGGGGAACGTGTTTGTAATTTTAACATCCAGAAAAGTTCTTTCTTTTCCAGAGATTTAAAATTATTTCCACCTCTGATGGGCAAATTTACAGTGTCAATTATTTTTATACTCATATTAGCTTCATTGGAAAAGTGTAAACTGTTGAAATGGTTTTCACACAGTACGTCATAACCAGGTTATAAATGTATTAGACACTAGTGATGTTGCGAATAGTTCGCCGGCGAATAGTTTGCCGGCGAATAGTTCCCGGCGAACATAGCTTGTTCGCGTTCACCGCGGCGGGCGAACATATGCAATGTTCGATCCACCTCCTATTCGTCTTCATTAAGTAAACGTTGACCCTGTATCTCACAGTCTGCAGAAACATTTCAGCCAATCAGCAGCAGACACTCCCTCCCAGACCCTCCCAGCTCCTGGACAGCAGCCATTTTAGATTCATTCTGATCCTGCATTCTTAGTGAGAGGAGAGATAGTGTAGCTGCTGCTGATTTTATAGGGAAATTCATAGCTAGGCTAGTGTATTCAGTGTCCACTACAGTCCTGAAGGATTCATCTGATCTCTGCTGTAAGGACAGCACCTCAAAAAGCCCTTTTTAGGGCTAGAACATCTTTTGTTTTTGAGTAAACTTTGACCCTGTATCTCACAGTCTGGAGACACATTTCAGCCAATCAGCAGCAGACACTCCCTCCCAGACCCTCCCAGCTCCTGGACAGCAGCCATTTTAGATTCATTCTGATCCTGCATTCTTAGTGAGAGGAGGGATAGTGTAGCTGCTGCTGATTTTATAGGGAAATTCATAGCTAGGCTAGTGTATTCAGTGTCCACTACAGTCCTGAAGGACTCATCTGATCTCTGCTGTAAGGACAGCACCTCAAAAAGCCCTTTTTAGGGCTAGAACATCTTTTGTTTTTGAGTAAACTTTGACCCTGTATCTCACAGTCTGGAGACACATTTCAGCCAATCAGCAGCAGACACTCCCTCCCAGACCCTCCCAGCTCCTGGACAGCAGCCATTTTAGATTCATTCTGATCCTGCATTCTTAGTGAGAGGAGGGATAGTGTAGCTGCTGCTGATTTTATAGGGACATTCATAGCTAGGCTAGTGTATTCAGTGTCCACTACAGTCCTGAAGGACTCATCTAATCTCTGCTGTAAGGACAGCACCTCAAAAAGCCCTTTTTAGGGCTAGAACATCTTTCTTTTCTTTTCTTTTTTTTGCCTGTGTAATTTTGACTGTGAAACATCAGTCTGCTAGTGTAATCTAATTGCAGTTGCCTGCCTGCCAGCTTGTGTGCCAGGCCCACTTGCTAAGTGCCACCACTCATATCTGTTGTAACAGTAGTGTAAATTTTGTAAAAAAAAACTTTTTTGACTGTGAAACATCAGTCTGCTAGTGTAATCTAATTGCAGTTGCCTGCCTGCCAGCGTGTGTGCCAGGCCCACTTGCCAACTAGTGCCACCACTCAGAGTCATTTGTTGTAACAGTAGTGTAAATATTTTAAAAAAAAACTTTTTTGACTGTGAAACATCAGTCTGCTAGTGTAATCTAATTGCAGTTGCGTGCCTGCCAGCATGTGTGCCAGGCCCACTTGTCAACTAGTGCCACCAATCATATTTGTTATAACAGTAGTGTAAATATTTAAAAAAAAAAAACTTTTTTGACTGTGAAACATCAGTCTGCTATTGTAATCTAATTGCAGTTGCCTTCCTGCCAGCGTGTGTGCCAGGCCCACTTGCCAAGTTAGTGCCACCACTCATATTTGTTGTAACAGTAGTGTAAATATTTAAAAAAAAAACTTTTTTGACTGTGAAACATCAGTCTGCTAGTGTAATCTCATTGCAGTTGCCTGCCTGCCTGCCAGCGTGTGTGCCAGGCCCACTTGCCATGTTAGTGCCACCACTCATATTAGTTGTAACAGTAGTGTTAATATTTAACAAAAAAACTTTTTTGACTGTGAAACATCAGTCTGCTAGTGTAATCTAATTGCAGTTGCCTGCCTGCCAGAGTGTGTGCCAGGCCCACTTGCCAACTAGTGCCACCACTCAGAGTCATTTGTTGTAACAGTAGTGTAAATATTTTAAAAAAAAAATTTTTTGACTGTGAAACATCAGTCTGCTAGTGTAATGTAATTGCAGTTGCCTGCCTGCCTGCCAGCGTGTGTGCCAGACCCACTTGCCAACTAGTGCCACCAATCATATTTGTTATAACAGTAGTGTAAATATTTTTAAAAAAAACTTTTTTGACTGTGAAACATCAGTCTGCTAGTGTAATCTAATTGCAGTTGCCTGCCTGCCAGCGTGTGGAACAGGACATGGCTAGCTTGGTATCCAACCTTGTGCAAATGGGGAGTTTGCGGTTGTGCAAATGGACTGTTTGCGGTTGTTTGCGGTGCGTTAAAGGGACAGTCTAGGCCAAAATAAACTTTCAGGATTCAGATAGAGCATGTAATTTTAAACAATTTTCCTATTTACTTTTATCACCAATTTTGCTTTGTTCTCTTTGTATTCTTAGTTGAAAGCTTAACCTAGGAGGTTCATATGCTAATTTCTTAGACCTTGAAGCCCACCTCTTTCAGATTGCATTTTAACAGTTTTTCACCACTAGAGGGTGTTAGTTCACGTATTTCATATAGATAACACTTTGCTCATGCATGAGAAGTTATCTGGGAGCAGGCACTGATTGGCTAGACTGCAGGTCTGTCAAAAGAACTGAAAATGGGGCAGTTTGCAGAGGCTTAGATACAAGATAATCACAGAGGTTAAAAGTATATTATTATAAATGTGTTAGTTATGCAAAACTGGGAAATGGGTAATAAAGGGATTATCTATCTTTTAAAACAATAAAAATTCTGGTGTAGACTGTACCTTTAAACGGGGAGTTTGGTCTGTCACTGTGAAGCGGGCGTAACCCTTACACTACATGATCGAAACAACATCATACCTGATGTTTTAAAGCACGTTATTCCAAACAATTTAGGAATGTTAGGTGATTTATGCCCTTTATGGCTTAAAACCAGTTTTGCCATGAATCCCCCTCCGGCATGCCACAGTCCAGGGGTTAGTCCCCTTGAAACAACTTTTCCATCACTATTGTGGCCAGAAAGAGTCCCTGTTGGTTTTAAAGTTCGCCTGCCTATTGAAGTCAATAGCGGTTCGCCCGGTTTGCTGGTTCGCGAACAGTTGCGGAAGCTCGAGTCCACCGTTCGCGAACCGAAATTTTTAGGTTCACGACATATGCAATGTTCGATCCACCTCCTATTCGTCATCATTGAGTAAACTTTGACCCTGTATCTCACAGTCTGCAGACACATTTCAGCCAATCAGCAGCAGACACTCCCTCCCAGACCCTCCCAGCTCCTGGACAGCAGCCAATTTAGATTCATTCTGATCCTGCATTCTTAGTGAGAGGAGGGATAGTGTAGCTGCTGCTGATTTTATAGGGAAATTCATAGCTAGGCTAGTGTATTCAGTGTCCACTACAGTCCTGAAGGACTCATCTGATCTCTGCTGTAAGGACAGCATCTCAAAAAGCCCTTTTTAGGGCTAGAACATCTTTTGTTTTTAAGTAAACTTTGACCCTGTATGTCACAGTCTGGAGACACATTTCAGCCAATCAGCAGCAGACACTCCCTCCCAGACCCTCCCAGCTCCTGGACAGCAGCCATTTTAGATTCATTCTGATCCTGCATTCTTAGTGAGAGGAGGGATAGTGTAGCTGCTGCTGATTTTATAGGGACATTCATAGCTATGCTAGTGTATTCAGTGTCCACTACAGTCCTGAAGGACTCATCTAATCTCTGCTGTAAGGACAGCACCTCAAAAAGCACTTTTTAGGGCTAGAACATCTTTCTTTTCTTTTCTTTTTTTTGCCTGTGTAATTTTGACTGTGAAACATCAGTCTGCTAGTGTAATCTAATTGCAGTTGCCTGCCTGCCAGCTTGTGTGCCAGGCCCACTTGCTAAGTGCCACCACTCATATCTGTTGTAACAGTAGTGTAAATTTTGTAAAAAAAAACTTTTTTTACTGTGAAACATCAGTCTGCTAGTGTAATCTAATTGCAGTTGCCTGCCTGCCAGCGCGTGTGCCAGGCCCACTTGCCAACTAGTGCCACCACTCAGAGTCATTTGTTGTAACAGTAGTGTAAATATTTAAAAAAAAAACTTTTTTGACTGTGAAACATCAGTCTGCTAGTGTAATCTAATTGCAGTTGCCTGCCTGCCAGTGTGTGTGCTAGGGCCACTTGCCAACTAGTGCCACCAATCATATTTGTTGTAACAGTAGTATAAATATTTTTTTAAAAAACTTTTTTGACTGTGAAACATCAGTCTGCTAGTGTAATCTAATTGCAGTTGCCTGCCTGCCAGCGTGTGTGCCAGGCCCACTTGCCAAGTTAGTGCCACCACTCATATTTGTTGTAACAGTAGTGTAAATATTTAACAAAAAAACTTTTTTGACTGTGAAACGGTGTGTGCCAGACCCACTTGCCAACTAGTGCCACCACTCAGAGTCATTTGTTGTAACAGTAGTGTAAATATTTTTTAAAAATTTTTTTTGACTGTGAAACATCAGTCTGCTAGTGTAATCTAATTGCAGTTGCCTGCCTGCCAGCGTGTGTGCCAGACCCACTTGCCAACTAGTGCCACCAATCATATTTGTTATAACAGTAGTGTAAATATTTAAAAAAAAACCTTTTTTGACTGTGAAACATCAGTGCTAGTGTAATCTAATTGCAGTTGCCTGCCTGCCAGCGTGTGGAACGGGACATGGCTAGCTTGGTATCCAACCTTGTGCAAATGGGGAGTTTGCGGTTGTGCAAATGGACTGTTTGCGGTTGTTTGCGGTGCGTTAAAGGGACAGTCTAGGCCAAAATAAACTTTCAGGATTCAGATAGAACATGTAATTTTAAACAATTTTCCTATTTACTTTTATCACCAATTTTGCTTTGTTCTCTTTGTATTCTTAGTTGAAAGCTTAACCTAGGAGGTTCATATGCTAATTTCTTAGATCTTGAAGCCCACCTCTTTCAGATTGCATTTTAACAGTTTTGCACCACTAGAGGGTGTTAGTTCACGTATTTCATATAGATAACACTTTGCTCATGCATGAGAAGTTATCTGGGAGCAGGCACTGATTGGCTAGACTGCAGGTCTGTCAAAAGAACTGAAAAAAGGGGCAGTTTGCAGAGGCTTAGATACAAGATAATCACAGAGGTTAAAAGTATATTATTATAAATGTGTTAGTTATGCAAAACTGGGAAATGGGTAATAAAGGGATTATCTATCTTTTAAAACAATAAAAATTCTGGTGTAGACTGTACCTTTAAACGGGGAGTTTATTCTGTCACTGTGAAGCGGGCGTAACCCTTACACTACATGATCGAAACAACATCATACCTGATGTTTTAAAGCACGTTATTCCAAACAATTTAGGAATGTTAGGTGATTTATGCCCTTTATGGCTTAAAACCAGTTTTGCCATGAATCCCCCTCCGGCATGCCACAGTCCAGGGGTTAGTCCCCTTGAAACAACTTTTCCATCACTATTGTGGCCAGAAAGAGTCCCTGTTGGTTTTAAAGTTCGCCTGCCTATTGAAGTCAATAGCGGTTCGCCCGGTTCTCTGGTTCGCGAACAGTTGCGGAAGCTCGAGTCCGCCGTTCCCGAACCGAAATTTTTAGGTTCACGACATATGCAATGTTCGATCCACCTCCTATTTGTCATCATTGAGTAAACTTTGACCCTGTATCTCACAGTCTGCAGACACATTTCAGCCAATCAGCAGCAGACACTCCCTCCCAGACCCTCCCAGCTCCTGGACAGCAGCCATTTTAGATTCATTCTGATCCTGCATTCTTAGTGAGAGGAGGGATAGTGTAGCTGCTGCTGATTTTATAGGGAAATTCATAGCTAGGCTAGTGTATTCAGTGTCCACTACAGTCCTGAAGGACTCATCTGATCTCTGCTGTAAGGACAGCATCTCAAAAAGCCCTTTTTAGGGGTAGAACATCTTTTGTTTTTGAGTAAACTTTGACCCTGTATGTCACAGTCTGGAGACACATTTCAGCCAATCAGCAGCAGACACTCCCTCCCAGACCCTCCCAGCTCCTGGACAGCAGCCATTTTAGATTCATTCTGATCCTGCATTCTTAGTGAGAGGAGGGATAGTGTAGCTGCTGCTGATTTTATAGGGACATTCATAGCTAGGCTAGTGTATTCAGTGTCCACTACAGTCCTGAAGGACTCATCTAATCTCTGCTGTAAGGACAGCACCTCAAAAAGCCCTTTTTAGGGCTAGAACATCTTTCTTTTCTTTTCTTTTTTTTGCCTGTGTAATTTTGACTGTGAAACATCAGTCTGCTAGTGTAATCTAATTGCAGTTGCCTGCCTGCCAACTTGTGTGCCAGGCCCACTTGCAAAGTGCCACCACTCATATCTGTTGTAACAGTAGTGTAAATTTTGTAAAAAAAAACTTTTTTGACTGTGAAACATCAGTCTGCTAGTGTAATCTAATTGCAGTTGCCTGCCTGCCAGCGCGTGTGCCAGGCCCACTTGCCAACTAGTGCCATCACTCAGAGTCATTTGTTGTAACAGTAGTGTAAATATTTAAAAAAAAAAACTTTTTTGACTGTGAAACATCAGTCTGCTAGTGTAATCTAATTGCAGTTGCCTGCCTGCCAGCGTGTGTGCCAGGGCCACTTGCCAACTAGTGCCACCAATCATATTTGTTATAACAGTAGTGTAAATATTTAAAAAAAAAAAACTTTTTTGACTGTGAAACATCAGTCTGCTATTGTAATCTAATTGCAGTTGCCTTCCTGCCAGCGTGTGTGCCAGGCCCACTTGCCAAGTTAGTGCCACCACTCATATTTGTTGTAACAGTAGTGTAAATATTTAAAAAAAAAACTTTTTTGACTGTGAAACATCAGTCTGCTAGTGTAATCTAATTGCAGTTGCCTGCCTGCCTGCCAGCGTGTGTGCCAGGCCCACTTGCCAAGTTAGTGCCACCACTCATATTTGTTGTAACAGTAGTGTAAATATTTAACAAAAAAACTTTTTTGACTGTGAAACGGTGTGTGCCAGGCCCACTTGCCAACTAGTGCCACCACTCAGAGTCATTTGTTGTAACAGTAGTGTAAATATTTTTTAAAAAATTTTTTGACTGTGAAACATCAGTCTGCTAGTGTAATCTAATTGCAGTTGCCTGCCTGCCAGCGTGTGTGCCAGACCCACTTGCCAACTAGTGCCACCAATCATATTTGTTATAACAGTAGTGTAAATATTTAAAAAAAAAACTTTTTTGACTGTGAAACATCAGTCTGCTAGTGTAATCTAATTGCAGTTGCCTGCCTGCCAGCATGTGGAACGGGACATGGCTAGCTTGGTATCCAACCTTGTGCAAATGGGGAGTTTGCGGTTGTGCAAATGGACTGTTTGCGGTTGTTTGCGGTGCGTTAAAGGGACAGTCTAGGCCAAAATAAACTTTCAGGATTCAGATAGAGCATGTAATTTTAAACAATTTTCCTATTTACTTTTATCACCAATTTTGCTTTGTTCTCTTTGTATTCTTAGTTGAAAGCTTAACCTAGGAGGTTTATATGCTAATTTCTTAGACCTTGAAGCCCACCTCTTTCAGATTGCATTTTAACAGTTTTTCACCACTAGAGGGTGTTAGTTCACGTATTTCATATAGATAACACTTTGCTCATGCATGAGAAGTTATCTGGGAGCAGGCACTGATTGGCTAGACTGCAAGTCTGTCAAAAGAACTGAAAAAAGGGGCAGTTTGCAGAGGCTTAGATACAAGATAATCACAGAGGTTAAAAGTATATTATTATAAATGTGTTAGTTATGCAAAACTGGGAAATGGGTAATAAAGGGATTATCTATCTTTTAAAACAATAAAAATTCTGGTGTAGACTGTACCTTTAAACGGGGAGTTTGGTCTGTCACTGTGAAGCGGGCGTAACCCTTACACTACATGATCGAAACAACATCATACCTGATGTTTTTTTTTTTTTTTTTTTTTAAATAATTTTTATTGTGGTTTAATTACGGCATACAAGCATAAGATGCAAACATACATTTGGATACAGAACATATGCATAAACAGGGAGTAGTCAAAGGTAACATCTAGCCTTAAGCTTTACCCTTTTAAATAGGAAAAAGAAATAAACAAACTAAGCAAGACATGGGAATAAAACTTGTCGATCATTCCAGAGTACATACATTACGGGCCCAGAGGACTTCTCATGGCTTTATTATACTGTAGTCTCAATGGTTCAAGTTGGTATGTCTACAATAGGATAGACCACTAAAGGGTCCATTTAGAAAACCACATTATTCATGTTATATACGATTTAAATCCTATGAGCGAAGTGACGCAATATGTAAACTGTGTCAGCATCAAGGTGTAGAATTATGACACGTTTCATGTCATAAGTTAGATACCAACAGGAGTAACCGAAGGGGGGAATGGAATGGGTAAGGGTTATGGGTGGGGTTATGGGGGGGAGGGGAGAGGGGGAGGAAGAGAAAAGAGAAAGAGAGAGAGGGAGAGGGGAAGAGAAAAAAAAAAAAAAGTTTGGGGGAAAGAGGAGGAAAGAGAAGGGGAGAATAGGCCATGAGGTGTAAGGACCTCTATCTCCAAAACGGGCAAGTCATCCTGTCTGCCATACCATGAAGGGCCTGAAAAATTTTCGCTGGTTTTCTGGCCTTCCTTTATGGTCTACCTGAGTGACTCCCAGACCTCCCACACCTGTGCGTGTAAAAGTGATTTGTTTTGCTGATTGAAAATTGGACCTTCCATGAGTTCCAGGTAGGTCATTATTTTGACCACATCGTTCCAAGTTGGGAGTGTTTTCTGTTTCCATAGTCTAGCTATTGATAGCTTAGCTGCAGTGAGCAAATAGATGCTGAGAAGGTCTGTCGGGGCAGTCAATGTTTTGATGTCTAGATGGAAGAGCATGGTTTGTGGGGCGGTTCCTAGAAGGGGGGAAAGCTGTGTACATCTATACGAGATCTCCGCCCAAAAGGGCTGCAATGCTGGGCATTCCCACCAAATGTGGGCTGGTGACCCTACCATTCCACAGTCCCTCCAACACAGCGGGGAGTTCACATACCTGATGTTTTAAAGCACGTTATTCCAAACAATTTAGGAATGTTAGGTGATTTATGCCCTTTATGGCTTAAAACCAGTTTTGCCATGAATCCCCCTCCGGCATGCCACAGTCCAGGTGTTAGTCCCCTTGAAACAACTTTTCCATCACTATTGTGGCCAGAAAGAGTCCCTGTTGGTTTTAAAGTTCGCCTGCCTATTGAAGTCAAAAGCGGTTCGCCCAGTTCTCTGGTTCGCGAACAGTTGCGGAAGCTTGAGTCCGCCGTTCGCGAACCGAAATTTTTAGGTTCACGACATATGCAATGTTCGATCCACCTCCTCTTCGTCATCATTGAGTAAACTTTGACCCTGTATCTCACAGTCTGCAGACACATTTCAGCCAATCAGCAGCAGACACTCCCTCCCAGACCCTCCCAGCTCCTGGACAGCAGCCATTTTAGATTCATTCTGATCCTGCATTCTTAGTGAGAGGAGGGATAGTGTAGCTGCTGCTGATTTTATAGGGAAATTCATAGCTAGGCTAGTGTATTCAGTGTCCACTACAGTCCTGAAGGTCTCATCTGATCTCTGCTGTAAGGACAGCATCTCAAAAAGCCCTTTTTAGGGCTAGAACATCTTTTGTTTTTGAGTAAACTTTGACCCTGTATGTCACAGTCTGGAGACACATTTCAGCCAATCAGCAGCAGACACTCCCTCCCAGACCCTCCCAGCTCCTGGACAGCAGCCATTTTAGATTCATTCTGATCCTGCATTCTTAGTGAGAGGAGGGATAGTGTAGCTGCCGTTCGCGAACTGAAATTTTTAGGTTCACAACATCACTATTAGACACTTTACATCACTCATACACTTTAGTCTATATTTGACTTTGTATAATTTCTGGAGATTATAAAGTGCTGTGGAACCTCTAATGATTGGTGACAGTTTATTATTATTATTCATCATTTTGTACTATTTTTTTATCTGGCTAAGTTTTAGGGGGAAGTTTAATTTTGACTCACCAATTATGATCAAAAGGAAAGGGTTAATTCCCTGTGCTATCTATTAATAGTATAGGGCACGCTTAAATTTTTTTCAAGCGCATTAATTAAGATGCTTTTGTAAAAATATTCAACGATTCACTAATAAATTATTCTGTATTATTCTTTGGGAGAGGTTGTGTAAAATATCTGTGTTCCACTTATAATCTGGCGATTTACATATAATTAGACTAGAGAGCTTTTGTCAGAGATCAATATCCTTTTTCCAAAATCTCGTTATCCCATTTTACCTTCTCTTTAGTTGGAAGTCACCTAATACGCTGTATGTGAGGGTCACAACCTTTAGATCATTAATGTTTGGCTCCTAGATATGATTTCATAGCTTCTTCTCTTCGGTCTAACTGATGTTATTCTTTTAGACATGTTTGGATCACATAAGTAATGGTGTTCCACTTGAATTGTTTGTTAGGTCGACCCAAGGCTTGATGCATACGCTTTATTTCATGGTTAGAGTATTTGCTTATTTTTTACTCTTCATAAGGTTGGCTGCTAATACTGAGATGTCTTTACTATTACATATCCCTTGTGGCTCAGTTCTATTTACTGACGTCTGACTTGATGACAATTTCTATTTGTATCTGCTTAGGGCCAGATTACAAGTGGAGCGCTAAATATCGCTTGCATGCAAGCGATATTAGCGCTCCACTTTGTAATACCAGTGCACGATAATGTGGGCTGGTATTACAAGTTAATCGCAATGCGAACGGGAGCTTGCGTTTGCATTGCTTGGAAGCATTGCGCTCACAAGAGAGTGCTTCCATAGGCTTCTCGTTTTGATGGCGTCACAGACGGCATCAGAACCTCGCACAGCGAAGGGGGTAGGTAGCGTAGGGATGGGCAGCATTTTTTAATATATATGCATATGACTATATACATACAGTATATATTTATGTGTTTATATGTGTATATACAAATATTAACACATAAATATATATGTATATAATCATAAACTGTACATATATATTTAAATTGCTGTCTATGAGAACACACAGTTCCCATTGGCCGCAATGTAAAGGCACTTTTTCTAACACCCCACTCCCACCAACTTTAAAGCCCCAAAACTGCCTAGTGTAGTTATTTTTTTATTTTAAAAAAAAATGCTAGATTTTATTTTTTATACAAACCTACAATGCTGTCTATTTTAACGGCATTTGGGGCACTTTTAGAAAATTAACCAGAAATCTAATCTCTGGTTAATTTTTGGAGCGCTAATTGCTACCGCGAGCTTGTGGTAGCAATAACCAGCCACTTGTAATAGCTGGTTAATTATTGTACTCCCGCAACTGGGCAAATTTGCACTTTGCGGGAGCGCAATAATTTAGCACTCCACTTGAAATCTAGCCCTTAATGTTTTATTCCAGCCACTTCTATTATCTCCTTTCTTAATAAAGATGATTTTTACTTTTTAGTTTATTAGTTTTTATTGATTTTTTTTTTAAATACAACATAAGTGTAAAGTAAGAAATACAAAACAATAAAATATAACCAATATCAATAAGTAGTCTGTCTCATGTTATTTCACGGATTTAAATTGATTCAGTTAGGACATGAGTGGTTAGGTAAGCCAGTAAATGGCACACGAGGGCTTATATTATGCTTGATATATAATATATATGATAATATTATAAAGGTGAGTAGCTGAGCTTCTGACAAAGGAGTGATGTCATGAAGTATAAATAGGCACTTCTGGCATCATTTAATGGTGGTAGAAATTGGATATTCGATTGATGTTTTATGGGTGAATCCCCAGGTACAGTCATGGGGGCCGATTTATCAACCCCCCGTATTCACCTGTTTCCGCACAAGCCTTCAGGCTCATCGGAAACAGGAGTTAAGGGACATTAAACCCCAAATTTTTCTTTCATGACTCAGATAGAAAATACAATTTTAAACAACATTCCATTTTACTTCTATTATATAAAGGGACACTTAACACCTGATAAAAATCCTTAAAACTAATTTATTATTATGAATTAAATTCAATTAAACACTGCTGTCTGTTTTATTTGTTCAGCTTACCCCAAAGTGTTGAAAAAACAAAATTTATGCTTACCTGATAAATTTCTTTCCGGATATGGAGAGTCCACGACGTCATTCAATTACTAGTGGGAATATCACTTCTGGCCAGCAGAAGGAGGAGACAAAGAGCACCACAGCAAAGCTGTTAAGTGTCACTCCCCTACCAGTCATTCGACCAAAGGGAAATGGAAAAGGAATAACACAAAGGTGTAGAGGTGCCTGAGGTTTAGTAAAAAATAACTGTCTTAATAAAGGGTGCGGTCGTGGACTCTCCATATCCGGAAATAAAGAAATGTATCAGGTAAGCATACATTTTGTTTTCTTTCCTAAGATATGGAGAGTCCACAACATCATTCAATTACTAGTGGGAACCAATACCCAAGCTAGAGGACACAGAATGAACAGGGAGGGAGAACAAGACAGGCAAACCTAAACAGAAGGCACCACCGCTTGAAGAACCCTTCTCCCAAAGAGGCCTCAGCCGAGGCAAAAGTATCAAATTTTGAAAAGTATGCAGAGAGGACCAAGTTGCAGCCTTGCAAATCTGTTCCACAGAAGCTTCATTTTTCAAAGCCCAAGAAGAGGAGACAGCCGTAGTGGAATGAGCTGTAATTCTCTCAGGAGGCTGCTGTCCAGCAGTCTCATAAGCAAAACAAATCATACTTCTCAACCAGAGGGACAGTTAAGCAGAAGTAGCCTTCTGACCGTTACGCTTTCCTGAGAAACAAACAAACAGACAGGGCAGAAGACTGGCGAAAATCCTTAGTCACCTGTAGGTAGAATTTTAAAGCACGCACAACATCCAAGTTGTGCAACAGATGTTTTTTATGAGAGGAAGGATTGGGACAGAGAGAAGGAACAACAATTTCCTGATTAATATTTCTATCGGAAATCACTTTAGGAAGAAACCTGAATTTAGTACGAAGAACCGGTTATCCGCATGAAAGATAAGGTAAGGTGAATCCCACTGCAAAGCCGAAAGTTCTGAAACTCTCCGAGCAGAAGAGATAGCAATAAGAAACAAAACTTTCCAAGATAGCAACTTAATATCTATGGAATGCATTGGCTCAAACCGAGCCTGCTGCAAAACTTTAAGAACCTGATTAAGGCTCCAAGAAGGAGCAACAGGTTTAAACACAGGGCCTGATCATCTTTTTAAATACAGGAGACAGGGAGAAAGGAATCCCTGGCTTCTCCCATTCCTGTGAAATAATCTCCGTCACACGGTCTGGGACAGGAAAAACTTCCACAGAGGAAGGAACATCATAGTATTTATTAAGTTTACTAGACTTCTTAGGGTTGACAACGACAGAAGTATCGGAGTCATCCAAAGTAGCCAATATCTCCTTTAACAGTACAGTACAGGTGTTCAAGCTTAAATCTAAAGTTTACTTCTTCAGTATCAGGTGAAGGAATTATACTGTCCGAATCTGGTAGAACAGAAACCTTACTATCTGAATGTCTAATTTTCAGCTTGCGTTTTTTTAGCATAGGAAAAGCAGATAATGTTGCAGGTACCACAGAAGATACCTTGGCAGCAAAATCTGCAGGCAAATAAACTCCTCCAGGAGGCTGAGAGGAACTGCAGGGCACTGTATGTGACGCCATAGAGGCTTGGGACGTTTGAAGAGAAAGCTGTGGCATTGCCTGAACAGCCTCAACCTGAGAGACATTGGGCTCACAGGGCAACAATTTATCTTTAAATTGAAGTGTTCTAGCTAAGCATGCAGCACAGAATTGCATAGGCAAAACAATTTGTGCCTCAAGGCATAACAAGCATTTGTCAAAAGACACAGAGTCTTGGCCAATGTCCATAATACTAAATAAAAAATTCCCCAAATTGTAGAATCTTTTTAAATACACTGTCACTTTAAGAATTTTTAATACCACAGCCACTTAACATTATGCAAAAACTCTTTAAAATAATAAACCAATCAGGCCCCTACACCTCAGACAGGCTGAGGTGCCTTACCGTAACACTTATACACAATTTGGCTTCCAGAAGTCTCTAAAACGATCATATAGTAGATTGACACAGAAGAGACTGAAATTCAGAGAGAGAAGTCACCTGACCGGCAGAGAGAGGAAACAACACAGCAAGTAAAAGGCGCGCGTTTCCCTCTGCCTACAACACCGGAGCTTAATTTACACAAACGCTCAGTTAGCCTGTTCTAGCTAAGCAAGCAAAGACAACCAACTGCCAAATGTTAAGTTTATACATAAATCCCTGTATAAAACATAAGCCACACACATACTAATAAAGTATTTCAACAAAATTAGCCCAAAGAGGAAAAACGTCGCAATAAAGGGAAGATTAACCCCTAGTCTCAACATACATAATGTGCCTGACCACTGCCAAAGAAAATCCTGTATAAAGGTTTTAAAAATGTCCCCATCTACTGCATATGACACATTCTTCTGAAGTGCAAGTCTCCAAGACCTAGAACACAAAAGCACTAACCTGCACTCTAGCTGTCCGGCAGGAAGACAGCTCACAAGGCGTGAAAGGACACATACTCCTTACAGGGACCTGTAGAAAAAGAAAGAACAGAGTAACCAACTCTGGCTTTCTGTACCATAGGCAGCAATGTTTTAGGAAACAAAGCAAGGACTACCTCACAACTTCCTAACTGCTTAAAAGCCACCACTACTCTACTGAAGAGATTGAGGTGGACTCAGCTAAACCCTAATACTTGCTTGCAGGGAAAAGTACCAGAAAAAGGAAATAATTTCTTCAGACACCAAACTTCACCTCCTCCATTAACAGAGGCAAAGAGAATGACTAGGAATTATGGGTGGGGGAGTGAAACTTAACAACTTTGCTTTGGTGCTCTTTGCATCCTCCTGCTGGCCAGGAGTGATACTTCCACTAGTAATTGAATGACGTTGTGGACTCTCCATATCTTAGGAAAGAAATATTGTTTTGAAGAAGAATGCTTTTTTCTCCAGTGCATGGTGCCATATTGTAACATACGTTACACTGAGGCACTGCAGTCATGTGCTCAATGCAGAGTCACATGACACACACACAGCATATTTCCCTAATGTATGTATAGAGGAATAATAGCTGCAGCACTTGCTCAGTATTTTGCAGAGCTGGTGCTGCAGTTTATGCAGAAAATCTGTTACTGAAATTCAATATTTTATTAACATCATTTTGTATGTAAAAAAAGTTTAGTGTTTAAACAGGGCCGGCGTTTGTGTAAGGCAGTCTAAGCATCCGCCTTAGTTCGCCCCCAGCAGGGGGGCGCCAGATCTGCCTGGCTGCCGGCATTGGCAAAGCAGCTTAATGGTCACTGTCAGCGGCACTGAAGGCAGACTGCTGCTCGCTCGCTCCTAAATCCTAACCTACCTGTCCTTAGTTGTCTCAGTCGGTCTCACTCTGACTCAGACAACTAAGGACAGGTAGTAAGTTGGTAGGTGGGGTCAGACCGTGGGGTCAGTGTCAGTGGTCACACACCGGGTATAGTAGTGGGTGGGATTAATGTGATTGACAGGCAAGCGTCTCAGCTATCAGGTGAGGTCAGAGCATGACGTCTTAGCATCATTCGAAGCAGACCGCTGCCCGCTCCCTCTCGCTCTCAACTTAATCACTGTTGTCATGTCCTGTGCTGTCTGTGGGACTCGGTCTCTGTGACCTGCATGATGCCATATAGGAAGATGGTGGATTAGAATTTCTGTATTATTTAATTTTACCATATCAAGCCCTTATTGTGATTTCACTTACATCAGGGTTGAAGAAGAGGTCAGTGTGCCACTGTTAATATAATTTCAGTCTTTATATTATAGATGTGTAGAAATAGATAGTAGGTAGTACCACTGTTTGTTTTGCTATGCAGCACTACCATTGTTTGTTTTGCTATGCAGCACTACCGTTATCTGTTTTGCTATGCAGCACTACAACTGTTTGTTTTGCTATGCAGCACTACCACTGTTTGTTTTGCTATGCAGCACTACCACTGTTTGTTTTGCTATGCAGCACTACCACTGTTTGTGTTGCTATGCAGCAAAGCAGGGAAATTGGTCCCTTATAAAGTTGTGTAATAAAATGTTGAAAGGGGCCAATTATACCAAATTTCCCTAATGCCGTTAACATATGATCCCATATAATCGAGTCAAATGCCTTTTCGGCGTCGATTGTAAGTATAGCAAGGTCTAGTTTAGGCGAGGGCCTTTGTCTTTCTATTTTATTCCAAAAATAATCTAGGACTAGTTGAACTTTCCTGAGGTTTTTAACGGGATTCCTACCCGTCATGAAGCCCGTCTGATCTGAGTGAACCAGCGCATCTAGAGGGGATTTCAATCTACTAGCCAGGATATATGTCATAAGCTTGTAGTCCTGGTTCAACAGCGAGATAGGCCTATATGATGTAGTTAGCTCCAAATCCTTACCTTTTTTAGGAATTAGAACAATATTGGAAGCTGCAAAGATCCTAGACTGAGGTTTATTCTCAGTAAAGTAATAGTTAAATAGGTTACCAAGGACCGTCGGAATCTGATCTGAGAGTAATTTATAGAATTCTGCCGGTAGGGAATCAGGACCTGGAGTTTTCCCTAATTTTAAGTTCTGAATAGCTTTTACAATTTCCTCAGCAGTAAAGGGTTTATTAAGCTCTTGGAGGTCCTCTTTCTTAATTTGAGGCAATGATATTCTTTGCCAAAGTTGTTGTTTAGCAATAGGGTTAATCTGTTTCTGTGCATATAATTCTTGATAAGTCTGGAAGAAAGCTTCTCTTATTTTAGAGGGATCCGTCAATCTACTATTCCTATGTTTAACTGCTACTATATAATTTTTCTGTTGTCTAATATTAACAATCCTTGCAAGATATTTGGCTGAAACTCCATGAACCCCAGAATATAATGCCTTCAACTTCAAATCCTCTGATGCGGAATGTTGTTTCAAAAAGAGATCATAACTAGTTTTGCTATCTTTATATTTTTGCCAATACTCAGGCGAGGGAACCATCAGGTATCTCCTATAATTGTTACTTAAGGTTTTTGCTAATTGCTCCTTCCTTTTCCCCCAAATCGCCCTCATTCTTATTGTATATGCCTTGATCTCTCCTCTAAAAACTGCTTTCGCAGTTTCCCAGAAGATTTCTGGCCTATCCAAGTATTCTTGGTTGTCAATCATGAATTGGTACCACCTCTTTTGAATCCACTTTTTAAAGTGTGGGTTATTATAAAGATATTGGGGGAAATTTTTTTTATTTCCTGTCAATACTTTTCCGGCTAATCCTATCTCTAGGGTGATAATAGCGTGATCAGATATCACGATATCTTGAATTTCTGCCCGCATCTTCATTTTAGACATATGCTTTGAAACTAGAAAATAGTCTATCCTTGAAAGTGAAGCATGTGCCCAAGAGGCGCAGGTGTACTCTCGACAGTCTGGGTTCTGAACCCTCCAAATATCTTGTAAGACCAAGCTTTTAGTGAACCCGTGGAGAATATCTGTTCCTCTGGCTTTCCTTATCACCATCCTAGTTTTCGATCTATCCAGAACCTGGGAAAAGGCCATATTAAAGTCCCCGATAACTATTAAATTTTTCCCAGAATATAGAAACAATTTTAATCTCAAATCTTCCCAAAATTTTTTATCTACAACATTGGGGCCATATACGTTACAGAAAATAAAATTGGAGCCTCTTACTTCTATCTCTACAATTTGGTATCGGCCATTTGGGTCATTTACTATGTTTTTGATTTGATACTCTAATTTCTTATGTATTAAGATAGCAAGGCCTCTATTAGATTTGTCATATAGTGTATACAGGACTTCCCCAACCCATTTAGTTTTAAGTTTAATAGCCTCTTTTGGTTTAAGATGGGTCTCCTGAATAAAAGCTATATCAGGGTTCTGTAGTCCTAAGTGTCTAATAACCGACTTTCTTTTACTTGGGGATGAGATTCCTCCAATATTCCAGGATACTAGCTTTAAATTAACCATTTAGACTATAATAATAATAATAATACTAATAATAATACTAAAAAAAAAAAAAAAAAAAAAAAAAAAAAGGGGGAAAGGGGGGGGGGGGAGGGGAAAGGGGGGAGGAAGAAGAAAAAGGAGAAGAAAAAAAAAAAAAAAAAAAAGGGGGGGGGGAGGGGTCCCCCCTTCCCTCATCGCAAACAACATCGCTCTTTCATCCTTCCACCCTTCTGCTATTATTAAAATTCCTTTCCCAGAACAAACTGCATTAAACAAGTTTGTCTCCATCAAGATTGGGACCACCATTCATTCCCTATTGGGCCTCATTCTCGTTCCATAATTACCTTAATTATACTCCTATGCTATGGCAGAATGACTTGATTTCTTCGGGTTTTGTGAAACTATAAGTCTTACCATCTTTTTCTAGTATTATCTTAGCAGGGTAGACTAATCTCGCTTTAAGATTAGCTTTGATCAATTGAGAGCAATATGGAGCCATTTCCCTACGTTTAGTTTGGGTCTCGATTGAAAAGTCTTGGAATAATAATATTTTGTTGGGGCCAACCATTATATTGTTGTTCTTGCGATATAATCTAAGGATATGAAATTTGTCTTGAAAATTCAAGAACTTAATAATGACCGGTCTGGGTCTAGACTGTCCCTCTAAGTTACTTCTGGGCTGGCCTAGCCTATGGGCTCTCTCTATTGGAATCCTAACATTCTCTATGTTACTTCCTACCAATTTTGGAAGTTGCATGGCTGCAAAGTTTATCAAGTCGTGGTATTCCGCAGTTTCCGGAAGTCCCACGACCCTCAGGTTGTTTCGCCTTGCCCTGTCCTCTAGTTCCTCAACTTTGGCTTGAATCACAGAGAGTTTAACCTCATGTGAGTTAACCATCTGGTCTTGTGATGTAAATCTGTCTTCTATGTCAGATACTCTGGACTCTACCTCATTCATACGATTCGAGAATTGTTTAATTTCATTTGTAACGGTTACCATTTCAGATTTTAAGGCCTCAAATTGGGGCATCACTAATTCTGAAATCTGTTGAATGAGGAGAGCATTATCTGGACCACTCGCTCCTAGATCATTCTGATTGAGTGGCTCTGAACTACCCTCATTTGATTTAAGTTTACCTCTTGCTTTAGTTGGCATAATGGGGGAGGTGTTTTTAGTGTGTGAGATAAATCTTTCCATGTAGTGAGTGAATTTATGAAAAGAAAAAAAAATCCAAGATCCTAATCTAGCTGTGTTTGTAAATTATTGTTCTACCTGCTCTTGGATTTCAATCAGTGAGATTACTCCATCTTTACTAAAGATAGACAAATTAATATTACAAAAATAAAACACAGAAAACAAAACACAGGTCTAACCTGTCCACTAAAGTGAGACCAATTGTGCAGTGAATATGGTAATCAGAGGAAAGAGAGGGGTCCTCTTGAGACCGCTCCTTCCTATGCAGAAAAGTGTTTTTTCTTTTTTCTTCCCTGTGCAATCGTGCAAAACCAATAAAGCAACAACAAACAGTGATCAAAACCTAATCAATTTTATACGAACGTGAGGCACTTTTTGTGGGTGCCGTGCCCTCCACTTCTTTGGTACTGGGAGCACAAAAAGGTGTACTCCACAGAAAAAATAAATGAGTGTGTGTGTAGAATTTATATCACCTCCTAGAACTTGTAGCAATCTCAGTCTTTTGTTCTGAGTAAAGAGGATAAGCAGAGTAAACAAATTATCTAACAATTCCTTTGCTTGCTACATCGTGGAACCAGACAATTTATATTAGAGAAAAAAAAACAGACCCCATACAGAAAGGGAGAGAAACAGAAAACCAAAAAGAAAAAAACCCAGCCTAAACTATAGCTGGCCCAGGAAATACCTTGCTTACATCCAGGTATTTTGGCCTATAAGCCAAAATTTGTTAAAATATTTATCTCTTTTCTCTATATGAAAAACTAACAACAATACTGTTTTTAGTCTAAACCCCTGCTAAGCACTCTATGTAAAGGGAAGAAATTCAATACCCTTAACATAACAAACTTCCTAGCTGTTTAGCTATTAGATCTAGATTTTTAAGTAAGGAGTAAATACACAGAAAACAGTTGTCTAATTATAGTACTGTAGGTCATTTACCTAAGGGCTTTTATAGTAACTTTCTATGGTGACAAAAGGCCTTTCAGGGTAAACTTTGGAATAAACATTCTTTACAGGGATTACAATTACCCCTTGTTTCTAAGGCCTTTAACTTTAATTCCTTAACTATCTTTAGGATACCACAAGCCCTTAAAGACACTTATATTGATTGATAAAAACTGGTTCTTAAGGGTGTATACAACTTTTATCAACTGTCCACAGACCCTTTATAGTTCAACAAGGCCTCATTGAGTTAGCCAGGTTTGGCATCAGCGGCACCTCTCTTGGGTAGAAGAAGTATTATTATATGTCCCCAAAAACCGGTATATGATAGTCCAGTTTCAAGACTCAGTATATCTGGGTATTAGTCCCACCCAAACCAGAGTACCTTTGTTATCAACCAAAAAAGAAAGTTATACTGGTGCTCTCTATTGGGTATTGGGTGTCCTTTGCTTTGCAGTGAGGATGCGGCCTTTTTAACACCGCTATATCCACTTAACCAGGCCAGATGCAAATTGAGCAAAAAGTCTTAACCGGGCCCAACAGGAGGGAGTAAACGGGAGATCTTACTGGACTGTAGCAGGAAAGACCCGGCACCTGCTGCCCGTTCTATACGAATCTCCTTTCTTCTCTGCCGCTCCGGTTCTCAGGCCTGCTGTAGCACTTCCTGCCATAGAGTTGGTTGCGTTTGCAGCTTGGCCTCAGCGTCCTCTCACCGCCAAGCCTCCGTTTGACGCTCGTCTGTTTCCGGTTGGCGTCTATGCAGGTCCGGACCTCCAGCGTAGAGCCGCACCCGGCCTCAGCCACAGCATCTTCGCCTCTCAGCTCCTGACTTCTGGATACTGGGAATACTGGTCACAGTGAGTATAGGGGCCGCCGATCTCGGATACCTCCGTGGTCTCTGCCCCGACTCTGTTACCTTTCTTTAGCTTTGTAGCAAATTCTGCCGGATTCTGAGTTGTGTGCAAGAACGCCTCCAGGCGTATTGACTCTGCTCCTGAGTCAGTCTGCTATTAGGGAGCCGGCATCTGCAAGAAGAATATCCAGGCCAGGTCAGGTCAGGTAGTATCTTTCCCGGCCAAGGATAAGCGCAGGCTTGGGGTGTTGGATAGTGCCCTTTAGCTTAGAGCGGCGTGCTAGCATCCATGTTGCTGCTAGCTCCTCCCCTTCCGACTCGGTGTTCTGAATCTTAAAGGTTTTTTTTTTTCTTGGAAATCCTTTAAAATACTTCAATTCCTTCGGGATGGACTAGATCTAAAGGTTTAGATTTCTGTGTTAACTGCTTTGTTTTTTTAACAAAAAGTAGGCTAAGTTGCCAGATGTTCAAACCCTTTGTTCAAGCCCTGGTGAGAATTAGTTCCTGTTGTTAGACCAGTTTCTCTTCCTTGGAACTTGCATTTAGTTCTCTCTGTTTTGCAAGGTTCTGCTTCTGAGCCTATGCTTATTTTAGACCTTAAAGGGACCCTGAACCAAATTTTTCTTTCGTGATTCAGATAGGGCATGCAATTTTAAGCAACTTTCTAATTTACTCCTATTAGCAAATGTTCTTCATTCTCTTGGTATCTTTATTTGAAAAGCAAGAATGTAAGTTTAGATGCCGGCCCATTTTTGGTGAACAACCTGGGTTGTTCTTACTGATTGGTGGATACATTCATCCACCAATAAACAAGTGCTGTCCAGGGTTCTGGACTTATTTTTTCAAATAAAGATAGCAAGAGAACAAAAAAAAATTGATAATAGGAGTAAATTAGAAAGTTGCTTAAATTGCATGCTCTATCTGAATCATGAAAGAAAAAAATTTGGGTTCAGTATTCCTTTAAATGGTTGTCTTGGAATTTTATTTTTCTTCTAGATATGCAGCTAGAAGAGTTTTTGAATTTTCAGCTCTATCTTGTGATCCTCCATTTTTTACTTTACACCAAGATAAGGTGGTCCTATGGACCAAATATGATTTTCTTCCGAAAGTGATATTTTCAGAAAATATTAGTCAGGAAAAAGTTGTTCCTTTTGTGTCCAAAGCCTTCTAACCCAAAGGAAAGGTTACTTTGCAACCTAGATGTTGTCAGAGCTTTAAAGTTCTATATTCAGGCTACTAAAAACTTTAGACAAACTTCCAGGTTATTTGTCCACTACACTGGTCCTAGGAAGGTCAGAAAGCTATGGCGGGGCCCTGACATTCTGGCTCAAGCAGATTGTAAGGCTTACTTGGTTGCGGTGAAACCTCCATCAAAAAGAGTAACTGCTCATTTTACAAGATTAGTATCTACTTGGAACAGATTTGCAAGGCGGCAACTTGGTCTTCCCTTCACACTTTTTTCCTTATTTTATCATTTTGTAATTTACGCTTCTTCTGATGCAGCTTTTGGCAGGAATGTCCTTCAGGCCACAGTATTCGGCAAATAGGAACTGCCTACTTTTGTCCCACCCGTCCTTAACATGAACTGTCAGCTTGGGTATTGTACCCCACATGTTATGAAGCTATGGACTCTTATCAGCTAAGAAGAAAAATAGAAATAATATTTACCGATATATTTAGCCCCCATCCTATTTTTGTATATCAGTGACAATTCTCATTTGCACCTAGTAATCCTTCTTTCTGTCTTTCCTACCCTTTTTTCTGTCTCTCTCCTCTATTCAGCTATATGTAAACTAATGAGGGAGAGTAAGTGGTAGGGACTAAATCTCTATGATGTTTCTTGACCTTTTACTGATAGGCTGGAATATATCCCACATGTTATGAAGTATGGACTCTCATCAGCCAGAAGGAAATACATTTATATCGGTAAGTATAAATTCTGTTTTTCTTGTGCTTTCTGTTGCTACTTGGTGCTCTTCCCTCAATATTTTCTAATGTGTCATTTCCCAATTGTACTTCCGCGATCCAAGCTTTGAGATATTCCAGATGTATCATATTTACAGACTAATTTGCCTGATCTATTATATTTGGACTGACCCTCCCCTAGTTTCAACGATTCTCTAAATGTACTAACATCCTCTCCCCCAACACACCTGCTCCTTATTCTTTAAGTGTAATCCATCCAGTACAAATAGTACCCAAGTTAAATTTCAGCCCAGTAATCTAAAATATCAAAGCCCTCATTTTAACACCACGTTTTAAATTAGGAATTAGCTGCCCTTACTCCTTCTGTCATACTGGGCTAGCACATGGCACTGCCAATATCTCTGAAAATACTACCTTGGGGGTCCTTGCTTTAAGCTTGCTTCCTAACTCCCTGAAGTCATTTTATAGGACACTCCATCTCCTGCTGACTCTGTCATTAGTGCTAATATGCACCATTACTGCAGGATCAGAACCAGAAGAAACAATTTATTAATACACTACACAATATGCCTAACACGAGCCCCTGGAAAACAACTGTTCTATTTAAGGGATCTGGATGACAAATTACCCTATCTACCTTCCTTAGAATAGAGTCTCCACTTTTCTGTCACAGGAGAACTGTTTACTGGATTGTTAGGCAGAAGTTCAGAACAGCCCTCTCTGATACTGCCACACCTGAACCAATATCCCCAACATCTAAATCTATTGGGGTGAATCAGCTCAGAAATGACCTGTCTCTTCTACTTACTTCTACCTCCCCTTCTGTGACCCAACTACCTCCCTATTTATCCCTTTATGAATCAATTCCATCCCCACTGTTAGAATCATGAACAATCTCTTCAGTCATATCCATTTAGATTTCAAGCGTTTGAATATTGCTCAGTGTTGGAATTCGTTCCTCCAGTTCGAGCTTCTAAAGAGATGTGAGGTTGCTATAGAGCAGGAGTTTTCAAACCTGTCCTCAGGCCTCACTAACAGGTCGGGTTTTCAGGATTACCTTGGGTGAGAGCAGGTAAAATAACCATGTTTACTTATCAGCTTATTCTTTTACCTGTGCTTCAGTTCAGATATCCTGAAAATCTTGCTTGTCAAGTAGGCCTGAGGACATGTTCCATACTTTCCAAGTAAAATTTTAATGTCTTAAATCAACTATTTAGTTTTTTCCAGAAAAGCTATATTCCTCTAATTAGTCCTCAGTGCCCACGTCTGTATTGTAGGAATCTGACTACCAATGTCATAGCTGTCAGTGAGCATGCACTATTGATGCATATTTGCAGGAATCTGATTTCACAAGGGAAAATCTACCATTCAGTAATACTATAAATGGTGTCAATGTAAAATTAGCTCCCAGAAGAGATCAGAAAGCCTTTTAAACGTCTCCCAATTTTTTAAAATTAAAATAGGCAGCACGGTTACTATATGTGAGATAAGGTGCCAACTCTCCACATCCTCTCCGGCACAGTGCTGACACGTTAGGGAGGGAGATACCACTGAAGTAATAAGCTTATCATTTGCTTCTAGCACATATGTGGATACTGATAATTACTGCGGATAGGAAAAAACATTTTTGCCAGTTTTTCACCTCAAGTGTAAGACCTGTATGCTTTTGTATGGTATATTGTGGGATGGCAGTATTATATTCAACTTCTAGCCGATGTCTGGAAATTGTGAGGATGCCTATAAGTGATGCCTCTTGTAAACGTAAATGCTCAAAAGAAGTGAAATCTGACCTGTGCAGTGAGGTTTGTGTAAAATGATGCAACTATGCATATTTTAACCAGGATGCAAAAAAATAAACACCAGCTATGGTTTTAAGTTCCATTTTAGGTTTGAGTTTGCTATTATCCAGTAGTTTTACAATGGGTGTTGTGTCCCCTAATTTATTGTTATGTCTTACCCCTGCTTTCAGTTCCAACCCACCACAAATTCAGCATTATACGCTACAAGGGATAATGGGGAACTATGAGAAGATATCTCTCTGATATATTTGAGAATATTCTCTCATAAGCTGAAAATATAGTCATAAAAGATAGATATCTCCTAGTTAAGCAAACAAATGGAACCCATTAACCTCTTAAGGACATATGACGGAATTTTTCCGTCATAAAACAATTGAGCAAACTGAAAGCTGTGTCCTTAAAGGGTTAAAAGATTCATGAGTCAATGGATACCCATGTAACAGGCTAACACCCACTGTTGTATAATAGAATGGTTATATTTAATGATGTTGAGCACTCCAAATCCCTCTATATCAAAGGGGTGATAAAATGTGGTTCTGTTGACCCTTGGGCAAATCCACTCACAAATAAAAGCATTCAAGCTAAACTGTAACTGCTGGAGATAAGTAGTGGTGAGTTTAAAGGGACAGTCAAGTCCAAAAAAAACTTTCATGATTTAAATAGGGAATATAATTTTAAACAACTTTCAAACTTACTTTTATCACCAATTTTGCTTTGTACTCTTGGTATTCTTAGTTGAAAGATAATTCTAGGAGGTTCATATGCTAATTTCCTAGACCTTGACTGCCTCTAATCTGAATGAATTTTGACCACTAGAGGGCATTAGTTCATGTGTTTTATATAGATAACATTGAGCTCATGCACGTGAAGTTACCCTGGAGTGAGCACTGATTGGCTAAAATGCAAGTCTGTCAAAAGAACTGAAATAAGGGGGCATTTTGTAGAGGCTTAGATTCGAGATAATCATAGGTAAAAAGTGTATTTCTATAACAGTGTTGGTTATGCGAAACTGGGAAATGGGTAGTAAAGGGATTATCTTTCTTTTTAAACAACAAAAATTCTGGTGTTGACTGTCCCTTTCATTGTATAGTCTGAAGTGTATATAAAATTAATTGGAGTATTGTCATTTTAGTAACTTGAATGCAACCCCATCAAGATAATGATCCTGCCAACTCTTTGGACCTTTTTGTACTTTAGAAAGGTTTTTATAGTTATTAAAGAAATAGTTTAGATGGATTAGAAGTAAGAGCTGTCTCAGGTATGGCTGTCCTTTGAAGCTTATATGGGCATATTAGTGTAAATGACTGGAAGTCCCTTGCCTCCATAGCAATGTTTAGAACCTCAGACTTAGGGTTGTTAATAAGAAAATGAGAGAGCTCTCCAAATTTCTGAAACTCTTCTAACATCAATGGCAAAAAAGAGGTCAGAAATGATAAAGACATTTATCTTACATTTGTTTTGACCTATAGATATTCCTTTGATGCATTTGTTATTTCTAATGTGAGTGGCCAAAGTTTCGATATTTAGAATAAATATAATAGGAGAGAGGGGGCATCCCTGTCTGATTGTTTTTTCTAAAGAATATATTAAGTAAAATTCCATTCCTTTTTACTTGGGTAGAGGAAATTGTAAATTGGCTAAATATTCTGTGGATCATTTGTGGGCAAAATCTTTTAGTTTGCAGGAAAATTATGTGATGTGGGAAACAAAGTTTTAGATCTGTTTTTTTTTAACAGAAGTAGTTACTTGATTTCAATAAAAATATTTTTCTCTTAACTTTACATGGTATTACGTTCAAGTGAAGTTGTTGAAATGCTGAATAAAAGTTATATTCAGTATTTTAGTCTTCATTAGCGTCTATCATAATGCTATATGCAGGATGACAATGTACCGATTGTTATTAGCCCTTAAAGTACCACATATAAAAACACATTGACTCATTTATATATTTTTAACTTACAAAAAACTGGATGTTCTTGTGTTGAATAAGCCTTCTTTTTCATGTCATTTGTGGAGGCTTGTCACCAGGATGACCATAGACATAACATTTGGGTGGCAAAAAGTTGACCACAAATCTTAATAATAAAGGATAATGATAGAGTACCTCATATTACCTATTACTTCTTAAATTTTGTTAAAACCCACATGTATAACAGACAATACCCACCTGACCTGAGGCATGTGGTTGCTATAGTAACAAATGAAGGCGCATGGCTCCCTCCAGTATACCCCAGGAAAACTACCATTGCTTGTTGCTCTTTAGTAATACATCTGTAAGAGGTGTCACTATTCCTAAACTGAACTCTAGATTCAATGATTAGATAATATGTCATGCTACTGTTTAACCTGAAACCAACCCAGTTGCATTTGAATTTTATTTTTTCTTTCTTTTCAATATTTTATTTTTATAAGTCAATGGTAGAAGCAAATTATACATACAAGACATTACAGTAAGTTTTAACCAAGGTGATGAAAATGCTAGGGAGCATAAGACATCATACAAAAGTATTGATTAAAAAGTTCAGATGTTAAGTGTCCCTGTATTGCCTGTGGTTGGTGGTAATTGTTGCTTCGCCAATGTCCTTTTTAATAAACAAAGAATGCTGTTAACATAAAACAAATTGAATAAACTGAATTTAATACACTTTTGTTGCTAATATCTTCTTCTTAATACAGTGAAACTGTTGGTGTGGTTGACAGAATGCTACTTAGTGTCCGCTTTATGCCGAGGAGGGGGGGGGTAATGGTTATGATGGCGGGGGGGGGGGATGTGTATGGCAGTAAATATAATTCAGCATTGGTAGTAGGTGTTGGTAGCTTAGTCACCTGCCAGTAATGTCGTTTGTAACGTGTCTCTGCTGGTCTCCCAGTCAAATTTTATATCAAAAAAGGTATCAAATCTATTGTTTTTAAGATATCCATATTCCTTTAGGATAATCGTGTTGTTCTTGTGTTGAATCCACGTAGTCGTGTGCATTTGAAATTTTAACAGCTTTAATATATCCTTTTCATGGAAATATTTTTTTGTAATTGTAGCCCTTTCATGTTCACACTAGAATTTTGTTGTGTACAATGTCACTTTAAACTAAATGTCATTGATGGTCTTATTATTGACACAAAATGTTAACATTAGTAAGAGTTTATGACATTGCAGGGTTTGTCATAGGTTAGTATCTATGCATGGCTGTTCCTCCCGTGCTTCTCCTTCAGGACAAATGTCCAAGTTCCCAGAGTAAAACCATCCAACAGTGCTCACGGCACACCTGTGCCCCTGCCCTTCCTGAAAGCAAAGTACCGTTGGGCCACTGTCCAAAAGTCCCCCTCACCTCCAGCTGTGGAAGCCCGCCTCGTCTCGGGAGGTATACTATACCTTGCACAGCAATATTTTGACAACGGAAATCGACAGCCATTCTGGCCTTTCACACTGCATATCTTGTCTTTTTTTTTATTCAATGTTAAAGTTTTTGCAAGTGCTCAATTAATAAAAAATATTTTCTGGTTTGATAAAAAGTAAAGAAATACAACTTATGTCACACTTTTAAACAAACACTTGCACACAATGTTATCATTAAAATGTTTATTGATGAATGCAATAGTGCAGTAGTCTTTGGATGTTTAAAAAAATGCTAATAATAGCTGATAGAGTGGAGATATATGAATACATTCTAGAAATCTGGCATTCCACTAAACTTTCTCTCTATACCAACACACCCTTTCTATTAGAGAGTACATAACTGAATTTTGATATCATAAAGTAATATAGATAACACTGATTTTGATATTTACAGGTAACTATCCCCCCTTGTTAGAATTTATGATTATGCATTATACTCAGGCCTGCCCTTTAGGCAGGAGAGAGGGGCACATGCTCAGAACCCCACGCTTTGGGGGGCCCCACACTGTCAGGGGTGAGAGTAGGAGAAGGTGCAATGTACATCCTGTATTTAGTTTATGAAGAAGTGTTTATGGTATCAGATGGTGTAAAATATAGGGGTAGATTTATTAAGCAGCGAAAGCTGCATTCTACGCCCATCGTTTCAGGCTCGCCTGAAACGGAAGTTAAGAAGCACACACTGAATGTGGACCAGGGGTGGGCCATACAGGGGCAGGGCATATAGAAGAGGGAAATAAGAGCACTGGGCTGTGGGGCCCCAGAATGTTGTCTTTCCTAGGGCCCCACAAATGCTAAGGGTGTCCCTGATTATAGTATTACATAAACCTTGAATCTTATGCTTGTCTTTACTATTAGGATAATCTGAGTTATTTTGTTACTGTTTTTAAAAGACTTCCTACATGATATTCAAACATGATATACGGTCTATAACTTGATGCTCTAGATCTGGCCAATAGAAATTAACCCTGAATAACAGTTGTACTATTCATTGTATACTGTATAAAGGCTTTGTTAACTTATACTTGCAGGTATTCACCTTTGTGAAAATATCTGAAAAATGTTGTCACTCTCTGTATTTGCATTTAATATCTCAATAAAGTTTTAAAGTAGGGGGAACAAATACATTTATTGTGGTTTGACAAACTTAAGAACAATATAGCTTCCTTGTCTCCTGAGCCAGGCACTTCTTTCATCATACAGTGTGCGTACCCTGTTTGAGTTGCCATAGTAATGCAATAGTAAAAATGCTCTATTGCTTTAGAGAATTATTAAACACATTATTTAAATGCCCGCTCAGGATCCACGATGTAATGTTGCTCCTGCCAGTCAGCAACCATGTCCTGCACAGTTGTTCTGCAAAAGGAGATTAACTATGTATTTAACACCTTTGCATTTGTACAAAAAATATAAATAATGCTTACCTGATAATTTAATTTCCATCGTTGGAAGGAGAGTCCACGGCTTCATCTATTACTTGTGGGAATTAAGAACCTGGCCACCAGGAGGAGGCAAAGACACACCAGCCAAATGCTTAAATACCTCCCCCACTTCCCTCATCAAGCTCCAAGGAGGAGCGGATTGTCTAAAAACAGGCCTGATTCTAACCAAAGCCATACCTCCCCCACTTCCCTCATCAAGCTCCAAGGAGGAGCGGATTGTCTAAAAACAGGCCTGATTCTAGACAAAGCCTGAACAAAAGACTGTATATCAGGAAGCTCAGCAAGCCTCTTGTGTAACAGAACAGATAATGCTGAAATCTGTCCTTTCAAGGAACTGGCGGCAAGCCCCTTCTCCAGACAAAATCCTTGATTCCTTAACCTTGTGCCAAGGATATCCATGCATCTCACACCAGGACAAGTAAGTCCTCCACACCTTATGATAGATGCGACGAGTGACCGGCTTCCTGGCCTGAACGAGAGTATAAATCACTCTCTCAGAAAACCCTCTCTTGGCCAAGACTAAGCGTTCAATCTCCACACAGTCAGCCTCAGAGAATCTAGATTTTGATGAGTGATCAACAGATTCCTGCGACAGGGTAACCTCTATGGAGGAGACAATGACATCTCCACCAGATCCGCAAACCCCATCCTCCACGGCCATGGCGGAGCAATCAGAATAGCCAAATGCTTGCTCCTGCTTGATGTGAGCCACTACACGAGGTAGAAGTGACAAAGGTGGAAAAATGTAAACCAGGTACCGCCAAGGCATCTATCAGCTCTGCCTAGGGATCCCTGGACCGCGACCCGTATCTGGGTAGCTTGCAATTGAGTCTGGACGCCATGAGATCTATCTCCGGAGTCCCCCATTAATGACAAATCTCCGCAAACACCTCGGGGTGGAGAGACCATTCCCCCGGATGGAAGGATTGCCTGCTGAGAAAATCCGCTTCCAAGTTGTCCACACCCGGAATGTGGATTGCTGAGAGCGAGCAGCTGCGGGACTCTGCCCTTTCCAAAACCTGAGAAACCTCCCTCATCGCTAGGGAGCTTCTCGTCCCCCCCTGATGGTTGATATAAGCCACTGAGGTAATGTTGTCTGTCTGGAATGACCCCAGAAAAGGCCGCACCTTCAGAGCATTGTAAATCGCTCAAAGTTCCAGAATATTGATCGGGAGGAGAGACTCCTCTCAAGACCATTTTCCCTGTACCATCCTGGCACCCCAAACAGCTCCCCATCCTGCCAGACTCATGTCCGTTTTCACATCATCTCCCAGGATGGTCTCAGGAATGATGTCCCTTGGGACAGTTGTTCCGGATGGATCCACCAAGAGAGGGAGTCCCTCGCCCGATCGTCCAGAGAAATCTGTTGGGATAGATCTGTATGATCGCTGTTCCACTGTCTCAACATGCACAGCTGAAGAGGTCTGAGATGGAACCTGGCGAATGGAATGACATCAATGCTGGATACCATGAGCCTGATCACCTCCATATTCTGAGCCACAGAGGGACTGGAGTAGGACTTTAGGGCAAGACAGGCGGACGCAATCTTCCTGCGTCGCTGATCTGTAAGAAATATCCTCATGGATATAGAATCTATTAATGTTCCCAGGAACTCCACCCTGTTGCTGGGAATCAGGGAGCTCTTTCCTAAGTTTATCTTGCAACCGTGAGATTGGAGCAAAAGAAGAAGGGCCCTCGAGTGATCCTCTGTGAGAATGAACGATGGCACCTGGACTATGATATCGTCCAGATAGGGCGCCACAGCAATGCCTCTGGATCTGGCTACTGCAAGCAGTGCCCCCAGAACCTTTGTGAAGACTCTCGGGGCTGTCGCCAGACCAAAGGGAAGGGCCACAAACTGGAGATGTAGGTCCAGAAACGCAAATCTCAGGAACCTGAAGTGATCCCTGTGGATTGGCATCCTTCAAGTCTATTGTCGTCATTAACGGACCCTCTTGAACTAGGGGGATAATAGATCTGATAATTTCCATTTTAAACGATGGAACAGCCAGAAACTTGTTTAAACATTTTAAGTCTAGAATCGGGCGGAACGTGCCCTCCTTCTTTGGGACCACGAAAAGGTTTGAAAAGTACCCTAGACCCCTTTCTGCTGGGGGTACTGGTACAATAACTCAGAGAGAAGAGAGATCCCTCACTCAGTCTAGAAAGGCTTCGCTCTTTTTTGGGCAACAACCTCCAGCCAAGGGCCCTGAACATCCTGCAACCAGGCCTCTGAGAAGAGAGATAATCTGCACCCTACTTGGTCCGGAGACCAGTCGGGGGCCGCCCCTTCATGCTGACTTTGTTTCGGCTGGCTTATTGTTCTGCTTGGACTTGTTCCAAGACTGAGCTGGCCTTCAAGCACCCTTGGACTGATCCGCTTTCGCGGCGGGCTGACGTTGGGCCTTGTCCGAATAAAAGGGACGAAAAGTAGATCCTTTAGGTTTAACCTTCTTATCATGCGGTAGGAAAGCACCCTTGCCTCCTGTCACCGTGGATATGATCGAGTCCAATCCTGGACCGAACAGGATCTTTCCCTGAAAAGGAAAAGGGATAATAGTCTGGACTTAGAGGTCATGTCCGCAGATCACGACTTTAGCCACAGAGCCCTGCAGGCTCGTACAGAAAACCCTGAAACCTTGGCATTCAGGCAAATAATCTGCATATTGGCATCACAAATAAAATAATTAGCTACCCTCAAGGCCTTAATTCTCTCTTGTATTTCGTTGAGGGGAGTCTCCCTCTTGACCATATCAGACAGAGATTTGCACCAATATGTCGCAGCTGGCTGAAAAACAAACCCGATGTGTTGAAACATCTTCCTTAACATGTTTTCTAACTTTTTATCCATAGGCTCTTTGAATGACATACTATCCTCAAGAGGAATCGTCGTCCGCTTGGCGAGCGTAGAGATAGCACCATCCACCTTAGGGACGGAACGGGGAACAGTTTCTTAAAGGAAGAAGAAGGGGAAAAGGAAGAACCTTATCTCTCCCATTCATTCTTAATAATGTTAGCCATCTTAACAGGAACCGGGAAGGTCTGAGGTACCACCCTGTCCTCATACACTTTATTAAGCTTAGGAATCAAGGGTTCCTCCAGTTGTTTCAGTTCCGGAACCAAGAGAGTAGCAAGCACCTGCCTCCGCAAAAAGCGCATATTCTCTATCCTAAACCTAAAGTCAGGCTCCTCTGCAGACGGAGCTTTAGATGACATGGATTCCAACCCAGAAGGATCGTTCTCCGAAAGATTACATGGATTCCGACCCAGAAGGAACATCCTCAAAAGAGTCGGAGTCGTCCTGGTCAGTGGATAACCATTCCGAGATATCCATAGGAGTATCTGACTCCTGGGCCGGATTACCATATTTTACCCTACGCTTGCGCTTAGCAGAATGTGGTAAGGCACTAATAACCTTAGAGACCGCCGTTTGCAGTTGATCCGCAAAGTCTGACGGCCAACGGATTTCCCCCGAAGGAGAGATAGACATGCCCTGGGGCGCTGCATGTGTACTCGGAGATGAATGTAGGGAACGCACCTCACAGGACGGGGAGCCCTCAGAGGTGGACGGCTCAGTAGTACTAGACATTCTCTTCTTTCGAGAAGCCGAGACCTTTTCAAGGCAAGGGGAACATAGTTGAGCAGGCGGATCTTTCGGAACCTCCTCACAAAAAACACAGGTACTAGACTTAGTTAAAGAGGGAGTACCCTCTAACGTGTCCGAGTCCTCCATAGCTTTCAGTTTTATTACGGACTAGTTATAAAATATAAACAATGGCACCTTTATAACCTCCAATGGCCGTGGCACTCACAACCTCCTAGGATCTGGACGACAGAAACCGTTACATGTCCTGCACCGCCAGTCAAGCAAGGAAGTAGATTAGGCCACATGCGGTCTGAAGGAATGCCTCGCAGGACCGCCCCTGCACTAGGGAGAAAACACGCCAAAACAGCCGCGCATTAATACTCCCGGAAGGAAACTAAAGTTCACCCATTGCCAGAGCCTCATCTAACACATATCGCAGCAATGACACAATAAACAATATTATGTATAACCCCCCCTGTTCCATAATCCCCTTATTAGGGATGTTAACCCTTGATTCTATAAAGATAAAAGGTGTCACACTGTGACCCTGTCTTCTGCGTTCTCATTATGTGTATAAAAATGAAACAATCTTAGCAGAATCTACGCTGTGAAACAGGAACATGGACTCTCAAGTTTGACAGTGTAGTAACATCGCTCCTGACATGGACTTGAGTGAAGGAATCAGGCAGCAAAACTCGTCAACGCTGATTGCTTATGGAGCTGTTAAAATGAGTCGGGATGGTTTCACAGAAAGACTCTCCCTGCATTTCCGGACTCTAGCTTTCACCCAAACTCTCATTGAGAGTCTGACAGGACTACTTAAAACTCCAGTCCCATTCCGAGTATTACCCTCCATAAGAGATTACTCCGAATCTTCCGACACTTCTCTGTCAACCTCCTGTGACGAAAGGCAAAGAATGACTGGGGGATGAGGGAAGTGGGGGAGGTATTTAAGCCTTTGGCTGGGTGTCTTTGCCTCCTCCTGGTGGCCAGGTTCTTAATTCCCACAAGTAATGGATGAAGCCGTGGAAGACTATAGATGGAAAAGTACTGCACCTCAGTAGTTGTGCGTACAAATATTTAATGCTTGGGGGTAGATTTAATAAGCAGCGGATGCTACTATCTACACCCGTAGTTAGGTGGCAGACTGCAATCATCCCGATCAGAAACAATCAGGATGATTGACACCCCTGCTAGGGGCCAATTGGCCGCAAATGTGCAGGGGGCGGCATTGCACAAGCATTTCACAGGAAATGCTTGTGCAATGTTAAATGTTAAAAATGAGTATTCCGCCCGGCATTTAATAAATTGACCCCTTGATCTCATTATTCTGTTTTCATAGCCATCGGCATTGATCCGCTGTGTCGGCCACTATTTTGGTCTAATTTATTTCTTCAAACCAATTTTTATTGCTCCAAAGTATAGACTGTTTACACCAGGAGTCAGCAACCTTGGCACTCAAGATGTTTCGGAACTACATTTCCCATGATACTCAGCCAGCCTAAAGTGTGTTTGAGCATCATGTGAAATGTAGTTCCGAAACATCTGGGGAACAAAGGTTACTGACCTCTGGTTTACACTATATTAGTTTATCTCATTTTTGTTTTTTTGTTTCTTTTGTTAAAAGCTGGGTACCCAATAAGACTGTTAGATTACTAAATGCAAGTTGTTAACAAAATTACATTGGTCCAAATTACAAGTGGAGCTCTATCAGTATCACAAGCCTGTTCTGAATAGCGCACATTCTGGTATTACAAGTCTAAAGTATAAATGAATTTACAGAGAAAGTTAAGCAAGACTGAAATCTCTTTAACACGCTCTATAAGTTCAACAGATAGCTGTGCTGCACGGACATCGCTTATATTGTATATATACTCCTTAGTACCCTTCCCAGTCAAACTGCTTTTAAAATAGAAATACAGGTGTCCTTTGAAAAAAATAAAATATATATATATATATTATATATATATATACACACACACACACACATAGCTAAAGAGATATTATACATATATATATATATATATATATATATATTTAAATTAAAAATTTGGAGTGATGAACAATACTATTAGAACTATTTCTTAATGCATCTTCAGACTTTAGAGCACTTGGCTTAGGGTGACTTTAGCTTAGCACCCGAGTTAAAGCCAGAACAGGATTTTGTAGCGCGCTCCAAGTCTATGGGTAGATAGAATTAGTGGGGCTGCTAATTTTTATACTTTCAACTTGTAATATGAGAACAAGAAAAACAGTGCTATTGATTTAACTTGAACGGTGTTAGCACTAATATTTTTGGGCTCCACTTGTAAACTAGAACATTATATATTAATTCTGGGAAAAAAATTGCTTCATATACATAGAGTTAAAGGGACACTGAACCCAATTTTTTTCTTTCATGATTCAGATAGAGCATGAAATTTTAAGCAACTTTCTAAATTACTCCTATTATAAATTTTTCTTCGTTTTCTTGCTATCTTTTAAATATATATATTTTAAAAGCAGCAATGTAAATCTTAGCAGCCAGCCTATTTTAGGTTCAGCACCATGGATTGCGCTTGCTTATTGGAGGCTTACATTTACCCATCAATAAGCAAGCATAACCCAGGTTCTCAACCAAAAATGGGCCGGCTCCTATGCATCACATTCCTGCTTTTTAAATAAAGATAGCAAGAGAACGAAGAAAAATTGAAAATAGGAGTAAATTAGAAAGTTGCTTAAAATTGCATGCTCTATCTGAATCATGAAAGAAAAAAAATAGTGTCC
Organism: Bombina bombina; assembly: GCF_027579735.1. Classification (NCBI taxonomy): domain Eukaryota; kingdom Metazoa; phylum Chordata; class Amphibia; order Anura; family Bombinatoridae; genus Bombina; species Bombina bombina. Next base: position 61,953,549 of record NC_069500.1, on the reverse strand, counting down.
CTTTAATACAACTATATTTACTAAAGTGAATTCCGGATACGCACAGAATAGTGCCCCCATTTGTCTATATAAATATTATTTTTAAACATGTTGAACATATTTTAAGTGTTCTTTTTACCCAGCATCTGATTAGTCACCAGCACATGGCTTCTGTCATGAGATGCAGGACACATGCAGGACACAGCAAAGATGGTACAACTCTATTTTATTGTAGAGCATGGAAACACACATCTGGTAGCATTGATCTCACTAAGTAACTGCGACACAGACAACCCGACCTAAGCCCTGCCCCCAATCTGGTGACGTCACTTCCCACTCTCTCAAAGGATGAAGCATACTTTTTTTTTTCATTTGAATATAACAAATAACAAGGTATACAACAACAGTTTTGAATAGTATATAACAGATAACAAGTTACAGAAAATATAAACAACATGAATTACATCCTGACTTGAACATCGGGGTAGACTACCCTAGTCCACAGTGACCATGGGATTATTCTGTCCATACTTCCAGTCTCTGTTCTAACTAAAGTTTCACCACTCTTCCACTTGATGTAGCTCTACATGAACTATCCTCTGATACAGAAGAAGGTGACTGAGAGTATGCTGGAGGCAAATGAATGTATATCTATCAGCGCCACAATAATACCATACAAGCTATATCTGATATAGGCGGAGTCTCCCAACCAGACTCCAAAAGTTAAGAGTAAAAAGAAATGCCAAGATACAGCGCTACACTACCCTCAGATGAGGGTTGGGTTGCTAAAGATGGTGTCCACGACTAGGAATGTGTATACATAAAGGTTAATATATAATATTGTGTTACACAAAGAATATATATAAAACCATGTGAAAAAGTACTTAAAAGGTAAAAGATTAAAAACAAAATATATATATATAGGATGTGGTATTAAAATGTATTAAACAAACATTTTATTAACATAAACTGACAGTTAAAAATACAGTTAAAAATAGATTCAACAATCTAATGGATTGCCCCATACAATGTCCAAGAGGTTATGTCCTATGTAACATACAAGTGTTTAAGTCCCATACCAAAATGTCCAAAGCAAATGTTCAAGGTTAATATCCAAAAAAATAAAAAAATAAAAATGATAATATGTCCAAAGTTGGTGTAAAAATCAAAAAGGTGAAAAAATGTAAAAAATATAAAAAATATATTAAATATTTTTTGAAAAGATGAAAAAATGAATAAAAATATATAAAAAATATATGAGTTGTGATCAGCAACCCATATGGAAGGAATATAATATATGTGATAGTGAATAATTCTCGTGAGGTGTACACCTAAAAAGTGTGTATAAAAATGTGTGTATATAAAAGGGTGTGGTAAAAAATGTGTCATAAAAAATGTGTCATAAAAAAGGATTCAAAATCCTGGTGAAATAAATAAAGTCCAAATTGCTCCAAAAAAAAAAATGTGTATATAATTCCAAGTATTCCAAATGTGAGTGTAGAAAGTGCTGGGTTGATGTTCCTCTTCTTAAAAGGTTATCAAATGTAATGGGATATCCTCCTGTACCTAAAAAAGTGTACAGAAAATAGACATAGTGCAATAAAATCACTTTAGAATGACAATGCTTTTTTGGATATAAACCTTGAACATTTGCTTTGGACATGGGACTTAAACACTTGTATGTTACATAGGACATAACCTCTTGGACATTGTATGGGGCAATCCATTAGATTGTTGAATCTATTTTTAACTGTATTTTTAACTGTCAGTTTATGTTAATAAAATGTTTGTTTAATACATTTTAATATCACATCCTATATATATATATATTTTGTTTTTAATCTTTTACCTTTTAAGTACTTTTTCACATGGTTTTATATATATTCTTTGTGTAACACAATATTATATATTAACCTTTATGTATACACATTCCTAGTCGTGGACACCATCTTTAGCAACCCAACCCTCATCTGAGGGTAGTGTAGCGCTGTATCTTGGCATTTCTTTTTACTCTATGCTGGAGGCAAAGACATATCCCCGCTGTGATCTTGCTGAGGGGAAGGCACCCCTTTTAAAACAGGGGATCCCACCGGCGGTGGTACTGAGGCATCCAGTTCCAAACTCTCAGGTACAGGCTGAAGATGTTTTCGATTACGGTGTGTAACTGTCCCTCCATCAGTAAGGACTACATAAGACCTTGGTTCTGGAGAGCGTCCAATTACCGTAGCAGGCGTCTTCCATTTCTTCTCATCATCCAGTTTAATATAATTCTGACACTTTGCCCCACATTCAGCTCCTGCAAGGGCTTCACAGAATGTCTCCTGTCGTAGAAGAATCGATAGCCCCTTTTTGCCTCTTCATCCCTCCTAAGGACTTCGTCCCGAGGAATAGAGGTAGTTGTCTGGAAGATACCCACAGAGGGTAAGGTGGTGCGAATCTGGCGCCCTAGCATCAGCTGTGCTGGGCTAAATCCCGTGGCTTGAATGGGAGTCGCCCTATAGGACAAGAGGGCCAGGTACGGCTCACATTGCTTCAAAATGAATTTTGTTGTTTGAACTGCCCTTTCAGCCATACCATTAGCCTGCGGGTAATGTGGACTTGACGTGGAATGTAAAAAAAACATGTTCTCTGCTGAAAGAACTCAACTCTGTTGAATCGAACGGCATTCCGTTATAACTCACCAACTCCATTGGTATGCCCCACCGGGCGAACAAGCTCTTGAGATGAGTGATAACGGTTGACTTGTGATTTCATTCAAAGGTGCAATTTCCAAATACCTGTAATAGTAGTCAATCACGACTAGGAAATTTTTCCTGTGCAGTTCACAGAAATCAACAGCTATTTTCTGCCACGGACCTGCAGGCAGCAGATTAGAAATCAAGGGCTCCCTTCTCTGAGTAGGCCGGCATTCCCGGCAAAAGGCACATTTAGACACATGGCTTGCAATGTCGGAACTGATCCCAGGCCACCATACTGCCGTAGCTGCCCTTTCTCTGCACTTTGTAATGCCTAAGTGGCCATCGTGAATCCTGTTTAACATCTCCTGCCTCATGCTGACAGGAATAACAATGCAGTCTTGGAACAGCACCAACCCATTCAGCTCCGTGAGCTGTGACCTCTCTGACTGGTAAGAACTTAAAGACATCCAGGCTGCCCGACTCTCGGGCCAACCTTCTTTTATGTACTTTATAACTTCTTAAAGGTCTGTATCTAAATATGTCTCTTTCTTTATTTGTTCTAGTTTCTCTGAAGAAATGGACTTAGAGGCCAGAACTGAATCTACATACACTTTCACATCCGATTCCGTTGAAGACTCTTCAGCAGCAGCCAGCGGGAGCCTGGACAGAGTATCCGCCACAACCAGTTGTTTCCCCGGCACATGCACTGCCTGAATGTTGAACCTGAGCAGCCTCATTAGAAGTCTCTGGCATCTTAGGGGTGTTTTGTCAATATCATAGGAGTTGATTAGAGGGACTAGCGGTTTATGATCAGTCTCCAGACTAAATTTCTCTAAACCCGCTAGGCAACACTGAAAGCGCTCACAGGCCCAAACTGCAGCCAGGCACTCTTTCTCAATTTGGACGTATAAAAACGAGGACATTTTCACCTTTACAGATGAAGATGCTGAAAACATCCGTTTTGGTTCTATAGAGGAACAGCAAGTGGAGGAGTCTTACCAATCACTGTACAACACCTTAATAAAACTGAAGCAAAGAGAGATTGACTTAAACCTGCACGTCACATATTTATCTGATTATCATAAACGACGGATGATCCCGAGGAGTACAGGATAAGAAATGTGCCCACCATCGGACGAGCCAATACAGAATTTTGCATCAACTGGTGCAAAATTCTAAATAAATGCTCCTTTGACCTGATGCTCCAAGTAATAAGAGAGGTGGGTCGGCTTCTTAAAGAGATAAAGATCGAAATAATCACATATGAAACAGAGAAATTACCCACTCTAAGATTGGACACCAATACAGATTGGATAAGCAAATTGGACATCCAATTAAAAACTTACAAACAAGAACTGATAGCGTTCAAGAATAGGAAACTACAGACTGTTAACCAAGACTACTCATACAAGACCATTTATAGATGGATGATGACACCAGAGGACAGACGGGCGATCCGCATCCGATGCGAAAGGCGGTTTACAAAGAAGAGCATGACTACAGTTGATTCTAGTTCTAGCGACAGCTCTGATCCAGATAACAGCCAGAGGGCTATTGAAGGAGCCTCTAGTGGGGTCATCACGCGCTCCAGAGGGGGCAGAGGATACCAGCAGTGGGATAATTCCAGAAAAAATGCTGCACTACTTCCACCCAGTTCTGGGAATCGTTTTTTAGGCCTAGGCCGAGGCCGCACACGCGGAGGGGGGGCACCGCCCGCTGCCCTCCCATACAGATGGAACCACAAACATGGTCTTCAACATCAGTAATCGCACACTTAATGAGGCTGAGACCAATTTACTCAATAAGGGTTTATCATTTGTACCAGCCACCAAGAAAGATGAATTCGATCTGTACATTGATATTCAAAAATATGGGAGGAATCTCAGATTAAAGGAATATTTTGGCACTGCCAAATTCCAATAATGCTACTATCCAGATGGTCACGAATTACCTAATTGAGCAGATACCGAAAAGATCAGCACAACGATGGTCTGACAACTTAACCAAAGAGGAAAGACTGGCCATTGGTTCTTTACAGAAGGACTGCTCCATTGTCATGCGCCCCGCCGATAAAGGCGGGGGTATAGTAGTCATGAATACCTCTGACTATAAGGCAGAGATCATGAGACAGTTATCTGATAGCAACACATATCATCCTCTTCCAGGTGATCCCACGACACGACTCAAAAAGAAGATTGATGCCACCTTGAAACGTTGGCTGGATGAGTGTCAGATTACACAAAATCATTACAGTTTCCTTAAAAGGGATTTTCCAGTGGTGCCTATATTGTCTACACTGCCCAAGATACACAAGGACATACAGAACCCACCTGGTAGGCCGATTGTGTCTGCCAGGGGTTCCTTGCTCCAGCCATTGGCAGAATTCGTGGACTTCTTTTTGCAACCTTGGGTGAAGCAACAAAAGTCATACATACGTGACTCCACAGACTTCATGACTCAGATATTGCAGCTTACAGATATCAAACCATCTGACATTTTAACCACACTTGACGTTTCAAGTTTGTACACTGTTATTCCACATTCATCAGGTATAGCAGCAGTGGCCAAATGTCTAAGACAAATACCATACATTTGCCCCCCCGAGGAGGTATTAATTGAGCTGCTTGACATATGTCTCTCTGAAAATGATTTCCGATTCGACAAAACCTATTACCTGCAAATCTCGGGCACGGCGATGGGGTCTAATAAGGCCCCATCGCTAGCCAATCTCTTCATGGCTGATTATGGAGTAAATTCACTTAAGGTGTTTTGAGAAACAAGAAATTAAATATTACTGTTGTTATATTGATGACTTGTTCCTGATATGGCAAGACGGTCCAGACACACTGAACACTTGGATCAAGACTCTTAACGAAATGAACAGCACAATCAGATTCAGTTCTACTACTAGCCATGATGTGGTCGACTACCTTGATGTGAGAGTTTTCAAGAAAGATACAAGATTGGGAACCACTCTCTATAGAAAGGCGACTGATCGAAACTCAATTCTATACGCCCGCAGTTGCCACCAACCCAACCTTGTCAAGAACATCCCAAAAGCACAGTATCAACGTGTAATGAGAAACAACACAGATGAAGAGAAATGCTCCACCCAGCTGGAAGAGATGACACAGCGATTTATCGATAGAGGATATAATCGAAAGGTGCTAACAGAAATATGCACACTCGCAAGCACCCATGAAACAATGAAGACTCCAGACAATCCTCAGTCACAACAGATGACATTTGTGACCACCTATACAACCGACAAAAACCTGATTGTCAAAACACTGAAGGAGGAGTGGAAGTTACTTGAAGCTGACCACACTCTACCTTTCAGAAAGTGGAGGGTACCACGCGTTGGCTACAGAAGGGGTCGTAGCCTTAGAGACCTCCTGATGAGAACTGATCTAGCAGACAATGTACAAACCACCTGGCTTGGGAGGAAAGCAGGTTGCTACCGCTGTCTGGGATATGTTACATGCAATGCAATGATCTCCGGTAAACATTTCCAGCACCCTGAACGTAGAAAGAAATATAAAATCAAGCATGCTGTGACCTGCACCACCACGCACATTGTATACCTTTTGAATTGTCCTTGTGTCAAATACTATACAGGAAAGACCACGGATGACGCCAGGACCAGGATGGCCAATCACCGGTATAGCATCAGATCGGCCATCAACAATGGATAATCAGACCAACCGGTTTCCCGCCACTTCCTTGAATCTGGACATTCAGTAACTGACATGAGATTTTGGATAATCGATCATGTTCCAAGATTGAGAAGGGGAGGCGATAGAGCAACAATCCTTTTAAGAAAAGAAGCAAGATGGATCTTTGAATTGGGTACCTTGCAACCAAGAGGTCTCAATGTCCATACGGGGTGGCAATGCTATCTTTAAATGAGAGTCCATTTATCCAATGAGTGCTCACAATCTGTTTTTGGGGGGGCCGCATGATGACGGGCCCTCCTTTTGTTAATTTCCTTTATTAGCTATAATACTATTGTTTACATTTCCGCCATCTCTCAGTGAGTTAGTTGTATTGGTATGGTACCTTTCTCTCAGAATTTCTCCTTTGTTCCTCTATTTGACCAGATTGACTTAATTTCTCTTAAAAATCTTTGGCCTAGATTTGGAGTTTTGTCGGTAAGGACCCGCGTAGCTAACGCCGGCTTTTTTCTGGCCGCACCATAAAAATAACTCTGGTATTGAGAGTCCACATAAAGGCTGCGTTAGGCTCCAAAAAAGGAGCGTAGAGCATTTTTAACGCAACTTCAACTCTCGATACCAGAGTTGCTTACGGACGCGGCCAGCCTCAAAAACGTGCTCGTGCACGATTCCCCCATAGGAAACAATGGGGCTGTTTGAGCTGAAAAAAAACACCTGCAAAAAAGCCGCGTTCAGCTCTTAACGCAGCCCCATTGTTTGCTATGCGTAAACACTTCCTACGTCTGCACCTAACACTCTAACATGTACCCCGAGTCTAAACACCCCTAACCTTACACTTATTAACCCCTATTCTGCCGCCCCCGCTATCGCTGACCCCTGCATATTTTTTTAACCCCTAATCTGCCGCTCCGTAAACCGCCGCTACTTACATTATCCCTATGTACCCCTAATCTGCTGCCCCTAACACCGCCAACCCCATATTATATTTATTAACCCCTAATCTGCTCCCCACAACGTCGCCTCCACCTGCCTACACTTATTAACCCCTAATCTGCCGACCGGACTGCACCGCTACTATAATAAAGTTATTAACCACTAATCCGCCTCACTAACCCTATAATAAATAGTATTAACCCCTAATCTGCCCTCCCTAACATTGCCGACACCTAACTTCAATTATTAACCCCTAATCTGCCGACCGGAGCTCACCGCTATTCTAATAAATGTATTAACCCCTAAAGCTAACACTAACACCCCCCTAAATTAAATATAATTTTAATCTAACGAAATTAATTAACACTTATTAAATAAATTATTCCTATTTAAAGATAAATACTTACCTGTAAAATAAATCCTAATATAGCTACAATATAAATTATAATTACATTGTAGCTATTTTAGGATTAATATTTATTTTACAGGTAACTTTGTATTTATTTTAACCAGGTACAATAGCTATTAAATAGTTAAGAACTATTTAATAGTTACCTAGTTAAAATAATTACAACATTACCTGTAAAATAAATCCTTACCTAAGTTACAATTAAACCTAACACTATACGATCATTAAATTAATTAAATAAAATACCTACAATTACCTACAATTAAACCTAACACTACACTAATTATTTTAACTAGGTAACTATTAAATAGTTCTTAACTATTTAATAGCTATTGTACGTGGTTAAAATAAATACAAAGTTACCTGTAAAATAAATATTAATCCTAAAATAGCTACAATGTAATTATAATTTATATTGTAGCTATATTAGGATTTATTTTACAGGTAAGTATTTATCTTTAAATAGGAATAATTTATTTAATAAGAGTTAATTAATTTCGTTAGATTAAAATTATATTTAATTTAGGGGGGTGTTAGTGTTAGGGTTACACTTAGCTTTAGGGGTTAATACATTTATTAGAATAGCGGTGAGCTCCGGTCGGCAGATTAGGGGTTAATAATTGAAGTTAGGTGTCGGCGATGTTAGGGAGGGCAGATTAGGGGTTAATACTATTTATTATAGGGTTAGTGAGGCGGATTAGGGGTTAATAACTTTATTATAGTAGCGGTGCGGTCCGGTCGGCAGATTAGGGGTTAATAAGTGTAGGCAGGTGGAGGCGACATTGTGGGGGGCAGATTAGGGGTTAATAAATATAATACAGGGGTCGGCGGTGTTAGGGGCAGCAGATTAGGGGTACATAAGTATAACGTAGGTGGCGGTCGGCAGATTAGGGGTTAAAAAAATTTAATCGAGTGGCGGCGATGTGGGGGGACCTCGGTTTAGGGGTACATAGGTAGTTTATGGGTGTTAGTGTACTTTAGAGTACAGTAGTTAAGAGCTTTATGAACAGGCGTTAGCCCAGAATGCTCTTAACTACTGACTTTTTTCTGCGGCTGGAGTTTTGTCGTTAGATTTCTAACGCTCACTTCAGCCACGACTCTAAATACCGGAGTTAGAAAAATCCCATTGAAAAGATAGGATACGCAATTTACGTAAGGGGATCTGCGGTATGGAAAAGTCGCGGCTGAAAAGTGAGCGTTAGACCCTTTTTTGAGTGACTCCAAATACCGGAGCCTAAAACCAGCGTTAGGAGCCTCTAACGCTGGTTTTCACGGCTAACGCCAAACTCCAAATCTAGGCCTTTGTTTTTAACCAATAATTTTTAATAACCTTTTTTTCCCTTGGCCCGCTGGTGACTAGGTGGGGAGCAAGAAATATGCAGTATTTGGTATAGACGATATGTATAAAGAGATACAAGATTTTTCTTATATGAATTTTATTTTTTTGACATAGGCATTGTGAATGTTTATTGTTCACCTGATATAGTTCTTGTGACATTTTGTCCTCTCTTTTTGATTTGATTGTTGAACATAGGTTGCCTACACTTTTTCTTTAGATATTTGGAGGTGGATTTTGAATCATATTCTTTGTTTAGGATTTCTCTTTCGTTTTGACAGTTTTATTGTCTTTACACCATTGTGGGTTACACTTTGGTTACTTTGGTACTGTGTTTTATCGTATGGGGTCATATACCTTTAAGGATACTTTGGGCAGTTTTTTCGTTTGCAATGCCCATCCTATTTTTAATATGATATGTTGATTTTTCACAATTGATTATTTCTCACAATAGATTATCTTTTAGTTATATTTGTGTATACCATTTTTTTGCTGCTCAGCAGACTTGATAAGAGTGGTGTTCAATGTTTTTAAAAACCACTATCTTAGATGTCTATGTTGTCTCGTTTTCTCTTATAAACTACCCCACTCCTCGATACGATTAGGGGCCTATAGGGGGATTATGGTCCCATGATGATGCTCTGACACATTGCAATCTGCTATTGCAATGCCTATGTGGTAAGGTTATTTCCATATAACAGCTATACCTCTACTAATGTCATATGATGTTGCTTTAACGTATTGCGGTCTGGCATAATATAGTGTATATGTGAGGGTGATTTGTTTTTGTCTGTGGCAGTATAATATATGGTCCATCTCGAGCTGATTGTCTCTTTCGTACATTGACAATTAGTATCGGCTTAGCAGCGATTATATGGGCACAGGGATGCCAATTTCTAGTTTTATGTGAGGGCAACATAAGCCGTAGCTACGTGATCATTGGTTCAGCTCGAAACACGTGAGGTGGTGTGTGGCTCAATACCAGTGTCCCATTGGATGGCGAACTATTGGGGGCTAATACTGACGAAATCTATTTTTGCCTTAGAGGGTGAGTCACTGATTACGGGCGCATCTGACCTGTTGTTTATTTAAACATCCAACTCAAGCTGATTGACTGTTTTATATATATATTGGCAATAAGTGCTGTTTTGCGGCGGTTCTATTGACACTGTGGTGCCGACTTCTAACCTATCAGATTTATGGGAGGGTATTATGAGCCTGAGCTATTAGATCATTGGTTCAGATTAACACATTGTTGGTGTGTGGCTCAATACCATTATCCCATTGGATGGCGTGTTATTTGGGGCTAATATTGACAAATAAAATCTAGTTTTGCCTTAGTGTCAGTTACTGATCACGGGCGCATCCGACTTGTTGGCAATTTCTACATCTGGCCAGACGGCTTAGTATGATTAATATTTTCACATTTTTTATTTATACAGATGGGATTTTTGTTGGCGGGTCACACTGTAAAAGGTTTCTGAGAATGATTGACTGCTATTTAAACGCCACACAGTGTAGGATCTCATTGACTAATTTTAAGATTTGAAAACACTGATAAGATGGTTTTTGACTTTACCGCATCTGACAGGTTGATTATACAGGAAGGTGGAGTTAGTGACATCTTTCCAGTTGGCCTGTCTCTATTGCCTGGCCTGGAGGGGAGTTTTGTATGAGGACGTATAATTGGTCAATTTAGTTGTGTATTTTTACATTATTCTTAATGTTACTGCAATATTGTTCACACCTATATGGGATGCCAGTTGGCAGATGTCTCCTGCGGTCCAAGGATGGTGTTTCTTTTCACATATTTAACACTTTATTATTCATATGCAGTTATGACATATATAACTGCACATGCTTTAGCCTATCAGGTTAGTTTTACCTGGGTTATGATCCTATCAGGAGGTCTGTTTCTCCTGTCCTTACACACTATTTGCACTGATTGGTTGACAACACAGGGGAGGGTTCTACTTACCCTTATAAATTTGCCATTTTGTAATGTTGCTTGTCAGAGGAAGGGACTGTTTGGTGTCCCGAAACGTCACTAATAAAATCTTTATTACACAGACGGCTAAAGTCCAGAGAGTGCTTATTCTATTGTTGAAACTGTGGACATATCTTTACAGCACCCTGGCAGTTGAAGACAGATGGTGAGAGTGCATACACCCACAAATCAAATATATATATATATATATATATATATATATATATATATATATATATACACATATACACACACACACATATATATATATATATATATATACACATATACACACACACACATATATATATATATATATATATATATATATATATATACATACACTCTATAGCTTACTTCTTGGCCCATGGCCAGGCAAATCATCTGCTGCAAGACAACAGAAGCAAGAGACATATAGGGCCACTGAATACATTTATTGCAGAGTTTAACCACAGATAACATACAGAGATAAAAAACTCAGCACTTCAGTTTAGTTATGTCAACATATAATTCTTTATTTTAACCCATCAGACCTAAATTAGTTACACAGATCATATTCTTTCAAACACAGTGACAGACAGAATTACCCTGATATCTTTTTCAAATTTATGGCTTACATCAACTTAGGTCGATAGCACAAATACAATGTTAAGCTGGAATCACAAAGTTCATAATTTACATACTGTAGCAGACTGATAGCAGAATGTAGATAGTACAGTTCCTCTGTATCATGATGCTAATACATTGTAGAAAAAATACTAATTTCAGTGGTTGATAGCGACATCTATTGATAAATACAGCATTATCTTCCTATGATATGTACTTCTAACAAACAGCTAGTAGACAAGTACACTGTCAAAAACAGCTCTAGCAAAATGGCTTACTGTACAGAAGTACCTAGATATTATATGTAACTACAGTTGTAGTTACTGTTTGCATATAATTTAATACTGTTTAGTGCAGGGCACATGCATGTATTTTAGTAAATATCCCGCTAGTGTTTGTGACCGCATACCTCTCCATTTATGTCACCACTAATGTGCTCAGTGCTTCCCACCGTAACGGAGGCGAGAAGGTTGGGAGCCAAACTGTATCATGTGACTGACCATACAGCTATCGGAGTGAGTGAAGGTCCCTGGCAAGCTGTGGAATTTTACATGACATCTCTTTTGTTAAAACATATTTTGTGAGATCTTTTTCTCAATGATTCAAACAAATGTGATCAAATCTAAATAGCAAATTGCCACGTGACTTTTCATATTATTGACATAATTAGATTTTTTTATTGAGGTTTGAACAATAGATATATTTTGAATTCAAAATGTATATCAGTTGAATAATTGTTTACTTAAAGTGAAACGAAGGTCAAAATTATACTTTCATGGTTCAGATAGAGCATGCAATCTTAAAAGGGACAGTAAGCATCTTGAGATTTGTATATAAAATAATTAGTAATGCATAATAAAACAACATTGCAACAACTAGCTTCCAGTAGTGCACTAATGCTCTGGAGCTGACTTTAAATATGTGCTTAACCCCTTTGCAGAGACACTGCAAGAGATGGACAGATAAATATACAAACACGGGACATAAGACACACATACAGAGATGAACAGAACAACAAATAATCACATAAGGAGATGGACAGAAAGACACGCTCACATAAGGAGATGGACAAAAAGACACACATACGGAGATATACAGAAAGACACACATACAGATTTGAACAGAACAACAATCACGTAAGGAGATAGACAGTAAGACACACATACAAAGATGTACAGAAAGACACACTCATAGGAAGATGAACAGAAAGACACACACTCATAGGGAGATGAACAGTAAGACACACACTCATAGGGAGATGAACAGAAAGACACACACTCATAGGAAGTAGAACAGTAAGACACACTCATAGGGAGATGAACAGAAAGACACACACTCATAGGAAGTAGAACAGTAAGACACACTCATAGGAAGAGGAACAGAAAGTCACACACTCATAGGGAGATGAAGACACACACTCATAGGAATAGGAACAGAAAGACACACACTCATAGGAAGATGCACAGTAAGACACAAACTCATAGGGAGATGAACAGAAAGACACACACTCATAGTGAGATAAACACAAAGTCACACACTCATAGGGAGATGAACAGAAAGACACACACTCATAGTGAGATAAACACAAAGTCACACACTTATAGGGAGATGAACAGAAAGACACACACTCATAGGAAGAGGAACAGAAAGTCACACACTCATAGGGAGATGAACAGAAAGACACACACTCATAGGAATAGGAACAGAAAGACGGGAAATAAAAAGAAAGTCACACACTCATAGGGAGATAAACAGAAAGACACACACTCATAGGAAGAGGAACAGAAAGACACACACTCATAGGAAGAGGAACATATAGACACACACTCATAGTGAGATAAACACAAAGTCACACACTCATAGGGAGATGAACAGAAAGACACACACTCATAGGAATAGGAACAGAAAGACACACACTCATAGGGAGATAGACAGAAAGTCACACACTCATAGGAAGAGGAACAGAAAGACACACACTCATAGGGAGATGAACAGAAAGACACACTCATAGGAAGAGGAACAGAAAGACACACAATCATAGGAAGAGGAACAGAAAAACACACACACTCATAGGGAGAGGAACAGAAAGACACACACTCATAGGGAGAGGAACAGAAAGACACACACTCATAGGGAGATAGACAGAAAGTCACACACTCATAGGAAGAGGAACAGAAAGACACACACTCATAGGGAGATGAACAGAAAGACACACTCATAGGAAGAGGAACAGAAAGACACACAATCATAGGAAGAGGAACAGAAAGACACACACTCATAGGAAGAGGAACAGAAAGACACACACTCATAGGGAGAGGAAGAGAAAGACACATACTCATAGGGAGAGGAACAGAAAGACACACTCATAGGAAGAGGAACAGAAAGACACACACTCATAGGGAGATGAACAGAAAGACACACACTCATAGGGAGATGAACCAAAAGACACACACTCATAGGAAGAGGAATAGAAAGACACACACTCATAGGGAGATAGACAGAAAGACACACACTCATAGGAAGAGGAACAGAAAGACACACACTCATAGGGAGATAGACAAGAATATTTAGAAACTTAATAAAGCAGAGGCTGAAATTCTTTTTTTCACAAAAAGAGCAACACTACAACAAGGGTTCATAATCTTAAAATGAAACCATATTGTAAAATAGGGTTCCCCTTTGTGTGTTTCCAGTAACTTGTTATACCTGCTGCATGGTATTAAATGTATGGCATATTGCTCTTTTAGTTTTATTTTTGCATAAATAAAATAGATGGATTCACTTATTGAAACCACAACCCAAAGGAGGTATTTGTAAATAATTTAATATCCTTCAGCGGTAAAAGAGATCATTGAGAGCACATTGTATCATACACTGTCCGTTTAAGGGTAGCAAACAATTGTTTACTTAAAGGGACACAAAGGTCAAAATTATAATTTCATGGTTCAGATAGAGCATGCAATCTTAAAGGCACAGTAAGCATCTTGAGATTTGTATATAAAATGTTTGTAATGCATAATAAAAGCAACAACTAGCTTCCAGTAGTGCACTGATGCTCTGGAGCTTAACCCCTTTGCAGGGACACTGCAAGAGATGGACAGATAAACATACAAACACGGGACATAAGACAGATGAATGAAAGATAACAAAACATAGTAGCATGGACAGAAACATCCAAGGGAGAGAAACACAATACCACACTTACATTGGAAGAAAACAAGATCATAGGGTGGAAGATACAAAGGCACACGCTCAAAGCGAGGTAAACAGAAAAACACATAACCATATGGCAAATGAACAGACAGACACAAGCTGGACAGAAAGACACAATAGGTAAACAAACAAAAATATACACTCATAAAAAGATGAACAGAAGGACACATTTATAGGGATTTGAACAGTAGGAGACACTGATAAGCAGTTGAACAGCAAGAACAGAATTTTTTTTTTAGGACTGTCTTAGAATATCTCAGTTTTGAATATCAGGCCCCTAGGGAGATAAACATAAAGATACACACTCATATAGGGAGATAAACATAAAGACACACTCAAATAGTGAATTACCAAGACTCATCACAAAGAGCAGCAAAGATACAAATTCACATAGGGAGATGAACAGAAAGACACACACATACACATGAACAGAAAGACACACAAACACATAAGGAGATGGACAGAAAGACACACACATACACATATTGAGATGGACAGAAAGACACTCACATAAAGAGATGGACAGAACAACAAACAATCACATAAGGAGATGGACAGAAAGACACACATACAGAGATGAACAGAAAGACACACACTCACATAAAAAGATGGACTGAAAGACACACATACAGAGATGAAAATAAGAACACACAATTGCTAAGGAGATGGACAGTAAAACACACATACAGAGATTAACAGAACGACAAACAATCACATACGGAGATGGACAGTAAGACACATATATGGAGATGAACAGAAAGACACACAATCACATAAGGAGATAGACAGAAAGACACAATACAGAGATGGACAGAAAGACACACATATACAGAGAGGAACAGAACAACACACAATCACATAAAGAGATGGAAATTAAGACACACATACAGAGAGGGACAGAAAGACACACTCACATAAGGAGATGGACAGAAAGACACACTCACATAAGGAGATGGACAGAAAAACACACACATACAGAGATGAACCGAACAACAAACAATCAAATATGGAGATGGACAGAAAGACACACTCACATAAGGAGTTGAACATAAAGACATGAGCAGAGCAACAAACAATCAAATATGGAGATGGACAGAAAGAAACATACGGAGATGAACAGAAAAAGACACTCACATAAGGAGATGGACAGAAAGACACACATACTGAGATAAATAGAAAGACATACATACAGAGTTGAACAGAACAACAAACAATTACGTAAGGAGATAGACAGTAAGACACACTTACAGAGATGAACAGAACGACACACACATACAGAGAGGAACAGAACAAAAAACAATCACATCAGGAGATGGACAGTAAGACGCATACAGAGATTAGCAGAAAGACACACACTCATAGGGAGATGAACAGTAAGACACACATACAGAGACGGACAGAAAGACACGCATAAGGAGATGGACAGAAAGACACACATACGGAGATGAACAGAAAGACACATACAGAGATGAACAGAATAACAAATAATCACATAAGGAGATGGACAGAAAGACACACATACAGAGATGAACAGAACAACAAATAATCACATAAGGAGATAAACAGAAAGACACACGCTCACATAAGGAGATGGACAAAAAGACACACATACAGAGATAAACAGAAAGACACACACACATACATAGATAAACAATACAACACACAATAGCACAAGGAGATGGACAGTAAGACACACATACAGAGTTGAACAGAAAACATTCACATAAGAGATAGACAGTAAGACACACACATACAGAGATGAACAGAACGACAAACAATAACATAAGGAGATGGACAGTAAAACACGCATGCAGAGCTGAACATAAAGACACACACTCATAGGGAGATGAACAGTAAGACACACATACGGAGATGGACAGAAAGACACACACTGATAGGGAGATGAACAGTAAGATACACACTCATAGGAAGAGAGACCTAAAGACACACACTCATAGGGAGATGAACAGTAAGATACACACTCATAGGAAGAGGAACAGAAAGACACACACTCATAGTGAGATGAACAGAAAGTCACACACTCATAGGAAGAGGAACAGAAAGACACGCACTCATAGGGAGATGAACAGTAAGATACACACTCATAGGAAGAGGAACAGAAAGACACACACTCATAGGGAGATGAACAGTAAGACACACACTCATAGGAAGAGGAACAGAAAGACACGCACTCATAGGGAGATGAACAGACACACACTCATAGGGAGATGAACAGAAAGTCACACACTCATAGGAAGAGGAACAGAAAGACACACACTCATAGGAAGAGGAACAGAAAGACACACACTCATAGGAAGAGGAACAGAAAGACACACACTCATAGGAAGACGAACAGAAAGACACACACTCATAGGAAGAGGAACAGAAAGACACGCACTCATAGGAAGATGAACAGACACACACTCATAGGGAGATGAACAGAAAGTCACACACTCATAGGAAGAGGAACAGAAAGACACACACTCATAGGAAGAGGAACAGAAAGACACACACTCATAGGGAGATGAACAGACACACACGCACAGGGAGATGATAGTAACATTCAAGTATATTTAGGGACTTAATAAAGCAGAGGCTGAAATTCTTTTTTTCACAAAAAGAGCAACACCACAACAAGGGTTTATAATCTTAAAGATATACCATACTGTAAAATGGGTTTCCCCTTTGTGTGTTTCCAGTAGCTTGTTATAACTGCTGCATGGTATTAAATGTACGGCATATTGCTGCTTTATTTTTATTTTTGCATAAATAAAAAATATGTATTCACTCATTGAAACCACAACCAAAAGGAGGTATTTGTAAACAATTTAATACCCTTCAGCAGATAAAAGAGATCATTGAGAGCACATTTTATCGTACACTGTCCGTTTAAGGGTAGCAAATTCAATGAGTGATTTGCAGACGCACTTGTTTTTAATATAAAGAGTGCTTGATTCATGGAATAAACTTAGACGTGGATAAAGACAAACACTGAATGCCTGAGATAAGGCTATCCAGGAACTAGAAATATGGCAGACTTGATTGGGGTATGATCATCCTTATCAGCCAAAAATATCTTTGTTTCTTTGTTAATAGCAGAAAGACAGCTAATCGTATAGCCAGATGAATATAAAACAAACTAATATAGGGAGATGAACAGAAAGACACACACAGACAGTAAACAGAAAGACACCCCCCCACACACACAGTATTGCACAGAAAGACAAACATACAAACACACACAGTGCTGAACAGAAAGATACAAACACACACAGTGTTGAACAGAAAGACACACACAAACACAAACAGTGTTGAACAGAAAGACACACACAAACACACACGGTGCTGAACAGAAAGACACACACAAACACACACGGTGCTGAACAGAAAGACACACACAAACACAAACGGTGTTGAACAGAAAGACACACACACACACGGTGCTGAACAGGAGGACACACACAAACACACACAGTGCTGAACAGAAAGACATACATACACAAACACACACAGTGTTGAACAGAAAGACACACACACACAATCGGTGTTGAACAGAAAGACACACACAAACACACACGGTGTTGAACAGAAAGGCACACACACACAAACACACATGGTGCTGAACAGAAAGACACACACACAAACACACATGGTGCTGAACAGAAAGACACACACACAAACACACAAGGTGTTGAACAGAAAGATACACAAACACACAGTGCTGAACAGAAAGACACACACACACAAACACAAATGGTGTTGAACAGAAAGACACACACAAACACACAAGGTGTTGAACAGAAAGACACACACAAACACACATGGTGCTGAACAGAAAGACACACACACAAGCACACATGGGGGCCGATTTATGATGGCCCAAATGGGGCCATATCGCCCTGTTTCCACGCAAGCCTTCAGGCTTGCCGGAAACCACAGTTAAGAAGCAGCAGTCTTAAGACCGGTGCTCCTTAACTGTATCCGCCGCCTCTGAGCGTTGTACAGCAAGCAACCCGATCCTATACGATTGGGTTGATTGACACCCCCTGCTAGCGGCCGATTGATCTCTAAGAGGAAACTAGAAATATGGCAGACTTGATTGGGGTATGATCATCCTTATCAGCCAAAAATATCTTTGTTTCTTTGTTAATAGCAGAAAGACAGCTAATCGTATAGCCAGATGAATATAAAACAAACTAATATAGGGAGATGAACAGAAAGACACACACAGACAGTAAACAGAAAGACACCCCCCCCCCACACACAGTATTGCACAGAAAGACAAACATACAAACACACACAGTGCTGAACAGAAAGATACAAACACACACAGTGCTGAACAGAAAGACACACACACACAAACACAAACGGTGCTGAACAGAAAGACACACACACACAGTGCTGAACAGAAAGACACACACAAACAGTGTTGAACAGAAAAACACACACAAACACACACAGTGCTGAACAGAAAGACACACACAAACACAAACGGTGTTGAACAGAAAGACACACACATACACACGGTGCTGAACAGGAGGACACACACAAACACACACAGTGCTGAACAGAAAGACATACATACACAAACACACACAGTGTTGAACAGAAAGACACACACACACAATCGGTGTTGAACAGAAAGACACAAACAAACACACAAGGTGTTGAACAGAAAGGCACACACACACAAGGTGTTGAACAGAAAGACACACACACAAACACACACAGTGCTGAACAGAAAGACACACACACAAACACACAAGGTGTTGAACAGAAAGACACACAAACACACAGTGCTGAACAGAAAGACACACAAACACAAATGGTGTTGAACAGAAAGACACACACAAACACACAAGGTGTTGAACAGAAAGACACACAAACACACAGTGCTGAACAGAAAGACACACACACACAAACACAAATGGTGTTGAACAGAAAGACACACACAAACACACAAGGTGTTGAACAGAAAGGCACACACACATACAAACACACATGGTGCTGAACAGAAAGACACACACACAAGCACACATGGGGGCCGATTTATGATGGCCCAAATGGGGCTATATCGCCCTGTTTCCACGCAAGCCTTCAGGCTTGCCGGAAACCACAGTGTGTTAAGAAGCAGCAGTCTTAAGAACGGTGCTCCTTAACTGTATCCGCCGCCTCTGAGCGTTGTACAGCAAGCAACCCGATCCTATACGATTGGGTTGATTGACACCCCCTGCTAGCGGCCAATTGATCTCTAAGAGGAAATACATGCACACGCAAAATTAAGTTTGTTTTTCGCGCTATTTGGGTTAAAGTTAGCGCCAAATAAGTTTATTTTAAATGTGTAATTCGAATGCAACCCCACAATTTGTTGTAATATCCGAGATATTTATCGTGGTGGCGATATCCATTGAAAGAATAGGGTGCTCTAGAGCAATTTTGGCTGTTTTAAAGCTTCTCTGGTAAATCTGTTTTACCATGGACGTAATATCAAGTTTTGAGCTCATTTTAATCTGGGCCAATGTATTTAAAATGGAGCTTTAAGTGAATTATAGTTTCACACATAGAATTCCCTTTGTTTATCCATTCCCTTTACTAGTTTGTTTTACCAATTTTCTAAAAAAAATGCAATAAATATTCAAATGAACATAACAAGCAGACACAGGCTCTCAAAATATAAATGTTCAAAATAAATAGAGCGTGGAATGCTAAACATACCCCAGGATGTGCAATCAAATAAAAATAATATGGATTTTAACAAAACCTTACCCGATTAATCACTTTCTAGCTTACATTCTTAACTAGGATATCAGATCATCATGGGGTGAGAAATAGGGTCGAGTGTTAAGAAGGTTCCACATTGCTTATTTTACCTCTCATTGGACAAGATATTAAGTATAACAGAGTGTGAGAGAGAAGCAGGAATCTTGACAGAAAAAAAGAACAAAACTTTAGGAAATAAATGTTTAGGCTAATTTTGTTTCTGAATGATTTCATTAAGGGTATGAAGCACACCAGAAAAGCACCACATTCACAAAAACATATATAATGGATAAGTATAAATGATACGGTTTATTCTGTAACTGGCATCAGTGTTACATCTAGAGGTGGACACATATAGAAATGATGACATTCAAATGGTAGAATGAATATTGCCCCTCTGCCATTTGAATGTTTTTATAGAAGAAATATTAAAATTCTAATAGGCTAAGGTCTGAATGTGAAAGTAACATTCAAATATCACATTTGAATATGGATTCCTATAGATATACAAGTCTGTGAGAATCAACATTCAAATGGTAATATTTGAATATAAAAATATTTGTTCTGATATTCAAATGCTACATTCAATAAAGGTAAAATGATTTATTTTCCTTTTGCAAACATTTAACACTTGTTTAGAACATACAAATATGACCATAATTTGATATATTGTAAATAATGTGTACATATCACTTATTATAGCCCTTGATACACAGACACCTGTTATACATTCTTTCTTTTCTCTCTGTATATAAATGTACAAGACATTAACAACTTTCATGCAATAAAATATAGCAATAAAGTCAGTGGGACAATGTTGGGACCTCACAAAAATCAGAGAAAAGGCACTTTAAAATAAATTATTGCAATGAATATTTAATTAACAAACAGTACACAACTGCCTTGCTATGTTGTATTTTATGATGCTAGACGTTATTGTAAACTCTAGGAAATTAAATGATCAAAATCAAACTTTAGTGAATCCTTAAGTAGCATTACTATGAAAACTGTAGATCTCACACTATGGGGCCTATCTATAAAGCTCCGAACGGAGCTTGAAGGTCCATGTTTCTGGCGAGTCTGAAGACCGCTGCTCCATAACCCTGTCCGCCTGCTCTGATGAGGCGGACAGGAATCGCCGGAAATCAACCCGATCGACTACGATCGGGTTGATTGACATCCCCTCCTGGCTGCCGATTGGCCGCAAGTCTGCAGGGGGTGGCGTTGCACCAGCAGCTCACAAGAGCTGCTGGTGCAATGCTGAATACGGAGAGTGTATTGCTCTCCGCATTCAGCGATGTCTGTCGGACCTGATCCGCAGTGTCGGATCAAGTGATTTATCAATGTCTGGCGGACATCGCTGAATGCCGACAGCATACATTCTTACCCAAGTACAGGGCGATGAGCATCGGACTGTTGTTAACTAGCAGTCATCGATCTCGCGTCTATTCGGCTTTTTACCAACTTTATTTATACCCTGTAACTAAACGCTGCCACTATACTAAAATGCTTAACCCCTATCCCGCCGCTCTCAGACCCCGCCACAACTAAATAAAGTTATTAACCCCTATCCCACCACTCCCGGACCCGCCACAACCTATATAAAGTTATTAACGCCCATACCACCGCTCCCGGACCCTGCTGCAACCTATATAAAGTTTTTAACCCCTATCCATCCGCTCCCGGACCCCGCTGCCACCTAAAGAAACGTATTAACCCCTAAACCTCTGGCCTCCCACATCACTACCATTAACTAAACCTATTAACCCCTAAACCGCCAGCCCCCCACATCGCCATAAATTAAATTAAGCTATTAACCCCTAAACCTAACAACCCGCGAAGTTTAAATTAAAACATCCCGATCTTCAAAAAAATTAAAACTTACCTGTAGAATTAAAATTAACTATTTTTAAAATATTAATTAACCGACCCTAACTATTATACTAAAATTACATTAAACTACTAATTAAATTAAATAAATTACATATTAAAAACCCCTAACCCTACTCAAATTATTTAAATCTACTATTAAACCTTCTAAAAAATTACTAAATTACAAAAAAAATAAATGCTAAGTTACAAAAAATAAAAAAACACTAAATTATGAAAAAAACAAAAAACACATAAAAAAATAAAAAAGAATTACTCCTAATCTAATAGCCCTATCAAAATAAAAAGGCCCCCCAAAATAAAAAAATCCCTAGCCTACAATAAACTACCACTGGCCTTTTGTGGGGCACGGCCCCAAAGAAATCAGCTCTTTTACCTGTAAAAAAAAAAATATAAACACCCCCCAACAGTAAAACCCACCACCCAACCAACAAAGCCCCCCAAATAAAAACCCTATCTAAAATAACCTAAGCTCCCCTTTGCCCAGAAAAGGGCATTTGTATGGGCATTGCCCTGAAAAGAGCATTTAGCTATTTTACTGCCCAGACCCTACTCTAAAAATATAACCCACCCAAAAAATCCTTAAATAAATTTAACACTAACCCCGATGATCCACTTACAGTTATTGAAGTCCCGCTTGAAGGATCCATCCAGCCGGCAAGAAGTCTTCATCCAGCCGGCAAAAAGTCTTCATCCAGCTGGCAAGGAGTCTCCATCCTATTGGAACAGCCAATAGGATTTTAGCTGCTCAAATCCTATTGGCTGATTGGAGCCTTTCAGCCAATCGGAATGCAAGGGACGCCATCATTGATGACGTCACTTGCATTGAAGATCCAGTTTACGGCGGCGACCGTATTGAAGAGGAGCTCCGCGCCAGATGTCTTCAGGATGGACCCGCTCCTCGCCGGCTGGATGAAGATGGAAGAGGCTGCCTGGATGAAGACTTCTTGCTGGCTGGATGGATCCTTCAAGCGGGACTTCAATAACTGTAAGTGGATCGTCGGGGGTTAGTGTTAGGTTTATTTAAGGGTTTTTTGTTGGGTTTTATTTTTAGAGTAGGGTCTGGGCAGTAAAACAGCTAATGCCCTTTTCAGGGCAATGCCCATACAAATGCCTTTTCAGGGCAAAGGGGAGCTTAGGTTATTTTAGATAGGGTTTTTATTTGGGGGGGTTGGTTGTTTGGGTGGTGGGTTTTACTGTTGGGGGGTGTTTGTATATTTTTTTTACAGGTAAAAGAGCTGATTTCTTTGGGGCAATGCACAAAAGGCCCTTTTAAGGCCATTGGTAGTTTATTGTAGGCTAGGTTTTTTTTTATTTTGGGGGGCTTTTTTTATTTTGATAGGGCTATTAGATTAGGAGTAATTCTTTTTTTATTTTTGATAACTTTTGTTTTTTTCCCCGTAATTTAGTGTTTTTTATTTTTGTAACTTAGACTTTATTTTTTTTGTAAATTAGTAATTTTTTAGAAGGTTTAATAGTAGATTTAAATAATTTGAGTAGGGTTAGGGTTTTTTAATATGTAATTTATTTAATTTAATTGGTAGTTTAATGTAATTTTAGTATAATAGTTAGGGTAGGTTAATTAATATTTTAAAAATAGTTCATTTTAATTCTATAGGTAAGTTTTAATTTTTTTGAAGATAGGGATGTTGTAATTTTAATTTAAACTTAGCGAGTTGTTAGGTTTAGGGGTTATTAGCTTAATTTAGTTTATGGCGATGTGGGGGGCTGGCGGTTTAGGGGTTTATAGGTTTAGTTAATGGTAGTGATGTGGGAGGCCAGAGGTTTAGGGGTTAATACGTTTCTTTAGGTGATGGTGGGGTCCGGGAGCGGAGGGATAGGGGTTAATAACTTTATTTAGTTGCAGCGGGGTCCGGGAGCGGCGGAATAGGGGTTTATAACATAATGTAGGTGGCGGCAATGTCAAGGCGGCAGATTAGGGGTGTTTAGACTCGGGTTTATGTAATGGTGTTAGGTGTAAATGTAACTTGTTTTCAACATATAAATCAATGGGATATCTGAACATAAGCTTTCAGACTCCCATTGATTTCTATGGAATCCGCGGCTCCAGGGTGGCGGATTGAAAACCAGGTACGCTGGGCTGGAATAGCCGCGAGAGTACCTGTTAGAAATTTGATAACTTTGAAAAGTTGTCAAATAGAGCCGAATGTGTATTCGGAACATCTGTAATGACGTAAGCATCGATCTGCGTCGGATTGAGACTGGCGGATCGTATGTTACGTCACAAATTTCAACTTTTGGCGGTCTGTAGGCTTTGATAACTAGGTCGGATTAAGCTCGCCACAATTACGCTGCGGAATTCCGCCGTATATGCGGTTGACGGCTTAATAAAAATCCCCCCCAAAACTTTTTTCCCTAGCATCTTTTGGGCTCTTTACTTCCTCGGATAAGACAAATCAAAGAAAGCATGCAAAACCCCAATAATAATGATTAATTTCTAATTGAATGGAATTCCTTTCAATCCTAAACATTAGTGCAGTTTACATGGTGTGAGCCCACTCGCTGAAGTCAACTGGAATATGAAAACTCTGCAAAGATTTGTGCAAACCACTTTCTATCGCTCATCTACTGGATTAGAATACACCACTGAATACTCTACCCATCGTGTGCGCTATATTTGTCCTTGGTTCTATATAATGTTAGAGAAAGTTTTTAGGAGGTAAAAACTATCACAGACTTCTTGATAGTCATTATTATTAACATAATTCATTAAAAAAAAAAAGAAGAAAAGATCCAACAATATCAGCTATCAGGAAAAGCCTGTAGGTTGCTTATGGCAAAGGGCTTTCCGTCCCCAATATAACGTGTTTGGCACCCAATGAATTAATGTTTTCTCAGTGTTACTATGCAAATGTTTAATGTATCTACTTTACACAACTGTAAACCTAAAGAAAATGATTTGGCTGTCATTTTAAGCCATATAGAAATTCATGGCACAACCTTGCAAAATATCTATGGAAGACCTTGTTTTTTTTATATAAATATGACCCAAGATGTATTTCAATAAAGCCTTGTTTTAAAAATCTTATATTTAGTCCAGTATTAAAGGTTTTCTTTACATACTGCAATAATTGTATATAAGATATAATCTCCATCCTTCTTTATGTAAACATGAAGTCCAAACTGCACATACACACTAGCTAGTGGGGCCGATTTATCGATGGCAGAATGGTCTTAAGACCGCTGCTCCATAACTGGTCTGCTGCCTCTGAGGCTGCGGTCTGCAATCCGCCCGATCCTATACGATTGACAGCCCCTGCTAGCGGCCAATTGGGCGCGAATCTGCAAGAGGCGGCATTGCACAAGCAGTTCACAAGAACTGCTTGTGCAATGATAATTGCCGACAGTGTATGCTGTCAGCATTTATCGATGTCTGTCGGACATTTTCCGCTGAGCAGATCATATCGGACAGAGTGATGATAAATCAGCCCCATAGCCTTTGCTATGTCAAAAGAATATTTGTTATTCTTAACGTTTAACACTCCTTGTACTTAATTTACAGGCAAAGGTATAAAATATATGACTCTTTATCTGGTAACAGTAAATACGTTTTGGCCTCATGATTTACATGCATCTTACATGTGAATTATCACTTTAAGAATGGAACATTGTACACAGAATGTGAATTAAATGACATTCAAATGCAGAGCAGAACATTTCAAACACATTTAGGAGTTTTTTGTAGCAATATATTTCCATTTGCAGTGCTTGAATTATAACCGACATGCCTGTAACCGCAATACACAAACCTCGGTAGGTAATGTGCACATACATTTTTCTCCCTTAGAGAATGCACATGCACACAAGCAATAGCTGCATGTGCAGTGGAAAACATGCTGGGCAGGCTCTATGCTAACTAGAGCCCTTCCCAAACTCCAGAACTAATAAAAGATGAAGCATTTAAAGCCAAACTGGCTCACTTATTGGTTGGTAGGTGGGCAAGTACCCACTAGTTGTTCCATCTGCCCCAGAAGGTGACTCACAGTTTAACTGTAGGGTCCCAGCACCATATAAAACTGTCTCACTTATTGGTTGGTAGGTGGGCAAGTACCCACCAGTTGTTCCATCTGCCCCAGAAGGTGACTCACAGTTTAACTGTAGGGTCCCAGCACCATATAAATCTGTCTCACTTATTGGTTGGTAGGTGGGCAAGTACCCACCAGTTGTTCCATCTGCCCCAGAAGGTGACTCACAGTTTAACTGTAGGGTCCCAGCACCATATAAAACTGGCTCACTTATTGGTTGGTAGGTGGGCAAGTACCCACCAGTTGTTCCATCTGCCCCAGAAGGTGACTCGCAGTTTAACTGTAGGGTCCCAGCACCATATAAAAATCGCTCAGCGCTGCCCACAGCATGGGACCCCCAGAGTATCACCCCTGCTTGACATCACATGTCCTACACTCAAAAGCCTAATATGTGCATGCTCCATTCTCTTTCAAAAAAGGAATACTTAAAGGGACATCAAATCCAAAATGTTTCTTTCATGATTCAGATAGAGCATAACATTTTAAACAACTTTCCAATTTACTTCTATTATCTAATTTGTTTTGGTCTCTTAGTATACTTTGTTTAAATGAATCCCTAGGAAGGCTCATGAGGTGTTGATTGGTGGCTGCACATATATGCCTAATGTTATTCGCTCACTGGATGTGTTAAAGGGACATGAAACCCAAAATTTTTCTTTCATGATTCAGATAGAGAATACAATTTTAAACAACTTTCCAATTTACTTATATTATTTAATTTGCTTCCTTCTCCTGTTATCCTTTGCTGAAAGATTTATCTAGGCAAGTTCAGGAGCAGCAGAGAACCTAGGTTCTACCTCTTGATTGGTTGCTGCATATATATATACCGATTGTCATTGGCAGACATCCCAACCTGCAAAAGCTCATTTCAGGGAGGTGGCTTCACCCGCTACTGTGCCGCCCCCCCCTCCCAGTTATATATTGGACACCTTGAAACCCTAAATAAGATAGAGACTTATCATTAAAGTAGATTCCCACTAAAGTCACGTTAAAAAAAGCAGCTTTATTGCACAACCACATACAACAAACCTATTTTCCAGTGATCGTACGCTTGGTGAATGCAGTAAATAAAGTAGCATTTGTGTTTTATTTTATGAAAATCAGTGGGGGCATTTTGGTTACTGATGCATGATTTGAGGGTTCTATAAAGTCCCAGCAACTAAAGGTATTTGTTAAAGCAACACTTCAGGGAGATTTGGGATGTCTGCATTGGCTCACCCATGTGTTCAGTTAAAAACCAGTAGTGCATTGCTGCTCGGTCAACAAAGCATACCAAGAGAATGAAACAAATTAGATAATAAAAGTAAATTAGAAAGTTGTTTAGAATTGTATTCTCTATTTGAATCACAAAATAATTTTTGGGGGTTTCATGTCCCTTTAAGCTAGCTTCCAGTAGTGCATTGCTGCTTCTTCAACAAAGGATACCAAGAGAACTAAGCAAATATGATAATAGAAGTCAATTGGAAAGTTGTTTAAAATTGTATTCTCTATGTGAATCATGAAAGAAAATATTTGGGTTTCATGTCTGTTTAACAGAACATATTTTAAATATGGAAATATATTGCAAAGTTCTTCTAACTATAACTGACATGTACTGCTCAGTATTCCAAATATAGGTTTACTGACCCTTAATCATACTTATGACAATACTAAACACACACAAAGAATATTTCACCAGACAATAATTCACATATATTTCACCTTTCTGCTGGCAGTGCCTAGGAATAAATAGCAAACTGGTCAGTTGTTTTGTAACAATATAGTTTAGCAGCCTGTGCAATGCTTCATCTATGTCTGTAGTCTGTTATAGGATGACTAGAGCCTACAGAAAATGACAAATATGAAGAGTAACCACATTGTAGGTAGCATGACCTGCTGTAGGTCTGATAGCATCCAGATTTAGCATTATCGTCATGACAACATGAAAAGTCTATAATTGAGAGAAAAACATCAAAATTCAACCAAGGATGATAAAAATAATACTCCCTTTAGCTACTTTGTACTAGATTACAAGTGGAGCGCTAATTCGCCAATTTACGGGCACGTGATAAATAACCAGCCATTACAAGTGGCTATTTATTGCTACCACAAGCTTGTGGTAGCAATTAGCACTCAAAAAATTAACCAGAAATCAGCTCGCTGGTTAATTTACAAAATGTGCCCCAATTGGGAGCATTTTTTTTTAAAAATAACTGCAAGAAGCAGTTATAAGGGGTTTAAAGTGGCGGGTGTTTGGTGTTTTAAAAAAAAAACGGCAATTAAAAGTGCATGTGTGTTCCCTGTAAATATATATTTATATGCTTATACAGTATACATATATATTTACGTGTTAATATGTGTATATACACATATAAATACATAAATATAGATGTTTATACTCACATACATATATATTTAAATTTGCTACCCTTAAAGTTTATAACCGGTTTGTCCCCTATAATATCTCCAAGTATGGGGTCTGACTTCAATAGGCCCAGTGTTTATTAAGTACTTTTCTGATTATGGTTGCCCCTTCATTATAGGTGGTTACAAACCTCACTTGATCTGTGCCCTTTTCTATATCTTGGGTACACCTTTCTCTTTTATTATGTAAAAGTGACTTTTGGGGACATTATATGGGACAAACCAGCTATAACCTTTAAGAAGTATAAAAATTTGAAGAACCACTTGGCACCTATTAAGCTACGGAAAAATGAGATTAGAAGTATTACACAAATACATAATATGAAAAATTGGCTATCTATTCCTATGGGTACCTATAAATGCAATAAAGGTAAATATAACATGTGTCGACATGTCAAAAAGGGGAACACATTTACCAATTATAACAACACTGAACATTTTGATATGAAACATAGATGTAATTGTGAATTAACATATACAGTGTATCTTTTAAAGTGTAAATGTGAAATGATTTACATTGGGCGTACTAAGAGAAAGATGAGGACAAGGTTCATTGAACATCTCTATAATATAAAAACCATACATGGTGGTGACCCTAAGGGATTACAAATACAGATAATTGACTGGATATCTCCAGAGAATAAGAACAGACTAAAATCGCTTAGACAAAAGGAGACATAGTAGATCTTTAGACTAAAGAGTTTAATTTCACTAGGTCTTAATGTTGATCTTAATGTGCAAGCATTCCTTTAAAAAGAACACTAATTCATATTATTTAATGGTACTCTTATGTATTATATAAATTAATTTGTGCTTTCACCATTTTAAGAAATAAAAATGAAAAATGAATTATAGAAGTAATTTTATAGGCACTATATAATTCATGTATTTTTAGTGAATGAAGTGTAGTTTATTATTAATACCTGTGTGCTCTATGAACTAGTTTTTAGTATTTTATATGAATAAGTAAGTGGTGTTTATTTTAGTATTTCATGTATCTTTTAGCCCAGGGATAGTTTGATTTTATGGACTAGTTATATATTATTGTATTAGATTTTTTTTTAAATTCCATTTATTTTATTCTATCAATTGTAATGAATTGAACATTGTGTCTAGTATTGTGTGTTTTGCTGGATGAAGGCTGGGTTTCCAGCTGTGCCTGTCGATCTGTTTGGAGGCCCGTCAGGAATAAAATGCACCAATCAAGACAAAGAAGGATGTTTAAATGGAATGACGTCCTGTAGTTTAGTATTGCTCTTGAAAAAGCCTGGGCATACTCCGGGAGAAACGCGTTGAGCTTTGTGTCCAGCATGAGGACCTGCAGATGACTGCTGCAACAGGTATCCAATCGGATGTTTGCGGTGAACGTGACCGATTATCTGTATTTGCGGAGAGCGGTTAGATTAAATTTGAGCAATTGCTTTGGATATGCTTTAAAGAACTTACGTTTAGTAAGTTTGTTTTTATTTGTGCAATAATCACGGTTAATAAAATCACCTTGAATCTGGGTTGCGCTGTCCCTTTGTGTCTCAAATTTCCAAGACACAACCACAAGATGAGCTAATTCCACATGCTTGACTGAGGCTTAGGTGAAAAAACTAATCACGCCCCCTGAATGTCCACAGACAGCGCATTATTCTGTGCGCAAGAGACCCCTATCAATTTATCCAGCGAGAATACTCTTTTATAAAACAAACGTGAATATTTTTCATGTACAATCATTTACATTTACTGTTTGTAAAGTTTTTGCTGTAGTAAATGTTTAGCAATCATGAGAGAGATTCCATTTACTGGGCATATAACTTTAGAAAACCCACTAATGATACAATCAGAAATACAGATTGAGTCCGTGCTTAATATGATGCTGATAGGAGTTTGTCAGTGCTTGATATGATGCTGATAGGAGTTTGTCAGTGCTTGATATGATACTGATAGGGGCTTGTCCGTGCTTGATATGATGCTGATAGGGGCTTGTCCGTGCTTGATAATGATGCTGATAGGAGTTTGTCAGTGCTTGATATGATACTGATAGGGGTTTGTCAGTGCTTGATATGATGCTGATAGGGGCTTGTCCGTGCTTGATATGATGCTGATAGGAGTTTGTCAGTGCTTGATATGATACTGATAGGAGTTTGTCAGTGCTTAATATGATGCTGATAGGAGTTTGTCAGTGCTTGATATGATGCTGATAGGAGTTTGTCAGTGCTTGTTATGATGCTGATTGGAGTTTGTCAGTGCTTGATATGATGCTGATAGGAGTTTGTCAGTGCTTGATATGATGCTGATTGGAGTTTGTCAGTGCTTGATATGATGCTGATTGGAGTTTGTCAGTGCTTGATATGATGCTGATAGGGGTTTGTCAGTGCTTGATATGATGCTGATAGGAGTTTGTCAGTGCTTGATATGATGCTGATAGGAGTTTGTCAGTGCTTCATATGATGCTGATAGGAGTTTGTCAGTGCTTGATATGATGCTGATTGGAGTTTGTCAGTGCTTGATATGATGCTGATAGGGGTTTGTCAGTGCTTGATATGATGCTGATAGGAGTTTGTCAGTGCTTGATATGATGCTGATAGGAGTTTGTCAGTGCTTGATATGATGCTGATAGGAGTTTGTCAGTGCTTGATATGATACTGATAGGAGTTTGTCAGTGCTTGATATGATGCTGATAGGAGTTTGTCAGTGCTTGATATGATGCTGATAGGAGTTTGTCAGTGCTTGATATGATGCTGATAGGAGTTTGTCAGTGCTTAATATGATACTGATAGGAGTTTGTCAGTGCTTGATATGATGCTGATAGGAGTTTGTCAGTGCTTGATATGATACTGATAGGAGTTTGTCAGTGCTTGATATGATGCTGATAGGAGTTTGCCAGTGCTTGATATGATGCTGATAGGAGTTTGTCAGTGCTTAATATGATACTGATAGGAGTTTGTCAGTGCTTGATATGATGCTGATAGGAGTTTGTCAGTGCTTGATATGATACTGATAGAAGTTTGTCAGTGCTTGATATGATGCTGATAGGAGTTTGTCAGTGCTTGATATGATGCTGATAGGAGTTTGTCAGTGCTTAATATGATACTGATAGGAGTTTGTCAGTGCTTGATATGATGCTGATAGGAGTTTGTCAGTGCTTGATATGATACTGATAGGAGTTTGTCAGTGCTTGATATGATGCTGATAGGAGTTTGCCAGTGCTTGATATGATGCTGATAGGAGTTTGTCAGTGCTTAATATGATACTGATAGGAGTTTGTCAGTGCTTGATATGATGCTGATAGGAGTTTGTCAGTGCTTGATATGATACTGATAGAAGTTTGTCAGTGCTTGATATGATGCTGATAGGAGTTTGTCAGTGCTTGATATGATGCTGATAGGAGTTTGTCAGTGCTTAATATGATACTGATAGGAGTTTGTCAGTGCTTGATATGATGCTGATAGGAGTTTGTCAGTGCTTAATATGATGCTGATAGGAGTTTGTCAGTGCTTAATATGATACTGATAGGAGTTTGTCAGTGCTTGATATGATGCTGATAGGAGTTTGTCAGTGCTTGATATGATACTGATAGGAGTTTGTCAGTGCTTGATATGATGCTGATAGGAGTTTGTCAGTGCTTTATATGATGCTGATAGGAGTTTGTCAGTGCTTAATATGATACTGATAGGAGTTTGTCAGTGCTTAATATGATACTGATAGAGGTTTGTCAGTGCTTGATATGATGCTGATAGGAGTTTGTCAGTGCTTGATATGATGCTGATAGGAGTTTGTCAGTGCTTAATATGATACTGATAGGAGTTTGTCAGTGCTTAATATGATACTGATAGAGGTTTGTCAGTGCTTGATATGATGCTGATAGGAGTTTGTCAGTGCTATATGATGCTGATAGGAGTTTGTCAGTGCTTGATATGATGCTGATTGGAGTTTGTCAGTGCTTGATATGATACTGATAGGACTTTGTCAGTTTTGATATGATGCTGATTGGAGTTTGTCAGTGCTTGATATGATGCTGATTGGAGTTTGTCAGTGCTTGATATGATGCTGATTGGAGTTTGTCAGTGTTTGATATGATGCTGATAGGAGTTTGTCAGTGCTTGATATGATGCTGATAGGAGTTTGTCATTGCTTGATATAATGCTGATTGGAGTTTGTCAGTGCTTGATATGATGCTGATAGGAGTTTGTCAGTGCTTGATATGATGCTGATAGGAGTTTGTTAGTGCTTGATATAATGCTGATAGGAGTTTGTCAGTGCTTTATATTATGCTGTTTTTATAAAGCAACTTTATAGTTTGTTGATAGTATAATAAATAAGCAGTGAATATCTTGATTTTAAAATAAAAACTGGAATTATTGAATTTCATTGTACAACCACATAAATATAAATATATATATATATATATAATATATATATATAATATATATATATATATATATATATATATATATATATATATATATATAAAAATATATATATTATAAATTTTTTTTTGCTTTATTTCTGATGCCTGTGTCCTCTACTCGTTAAATTCAGTTAAAATATTTGTGGAAACAATATCTGTAGTTTATCTGGTCACTGTACGGCCACAACATTATCAAAACATTTACAGGAACATCTGAGGTAAAAGGTCTAGAGGTAAAAATGGGTTGGCGTTATTAATGGCTAAAAGGCTTCAAAATGCATTACAAGCTTTACAGTAAGGGACTGTAAAGTCTAAATACAATTTTCATGATTCAGATAAAGGGGCCAATTTATCATATGTCGGGCGGACATGATCCGCCCGACATCACTGAATGCCGACAGCATATGCTGTCAGCATTAAGGTTTGACAAGCAGTTCTGCTGAACTGCTTGTGCAATGCCGCCCCCTGCAGATTCGCGGCTGCTAGCAGGGGGTGTCAATCATCATGATCGTAGTCAATCGGGCTGATTGTTGTACGCCGTCTCAGAGGTGGCGGACTAGTTAAGGAGCAGCGGTCTTAAGACTGCTGCTTCCTAACTGTTGTTTAGACTCGCCGGAAACAGCAGCATTGGAGCCGATTGACAGCTTGGTAAATCGGCCCCAAAGAATGCAAATTTAAAAAGCTTTCCAGTTTACAATTATTATCAAATTTGCTTTGTTCTGTCTGTATCCTTTCTTGAAGAGTATGCCTAACTAAGTTTAGGAGAGCCAATGCACTACTGGGATCTTGCTTGTGATTGGTGGCTGTACATATATGCCGCTTGCTATTGGCTCACTAGATGTGTTCATCTAGTTCACAATTATGCTTTGCTGCTTGTGAGCCAATTATTCTACGAAGGATACCAAGAGAACAAAGTATATATATATATATATATATATATATATATATATATATATAATAAAAGTAAATGGTAAAGTTGTTTAAATTTACATACTCTCTCTGAATCATGAAAGTTTACTTTTTTCTTTACTGTCCCTTTAAGCACATTTTTAGTATCAGTCTTCTTTTAGATTAAAAAAAGCTCATTTACAGTTTGCCCTTTGGAACAAAACAAACAAAAAAACAATGTTTACAAAACATTGTATGAAATAATTTACAAAAAGCACAATGGTGAATTTGAAAATCAAAGCATCAGCAACACATGCGCTTCCCTTCCGCCTTGTTTTCTCTTAGCGTTTGCGCCAGAAGACAACCGTTATGTGTGCGATTTGAGTTGTAGTAATGTGTGCTTTGTTGTATTGTTGTAGCTGACAAACTAGTGCCGACAACATTACATTTTCAGTTGGCTTTTCAGATTTCCTACATCTATAATGTCATAAAATCGATGCTGGTCTTTCCCAGCTTATATGGAGGCCTTTTCCTATGTAGTCTGCATTAGAGCGAGCATTATTGCATAATCTCAGTTACACTGTTGGGTAAATCCACGACTAGCGAACCTGGAATTATCCCATCAGGAGCAGGGGCCAGTGTGAACCCTTAGGATGCCCTTACTGTGCAAGTGGATAAAGTTAAATATCTCTGACGGCATTGCATGGAAGCCAGGACGAGGTTTTACATTGTCATAGTAATGGTGAGTTATGAAGATTCCTGACGGGTTCATAGGGAAACCCCAAAATCCATACAGGTGGACCTCTTCACACAGCTCCAAAGCGGCAGTCACCAAGATCATTCCACTGCTGATGCGCTTGGCTCGCACTCCTTGGATGAGCCAGAAACGTGACACATTGATTAGATACTGCGGGTGAAAATAATACACGGCCTGCTGTGATTCGAAATCGTCCAGCACATACTTTACCCGGATGGACACATCTGTATTGCGGGTATTATAGAAGGCAGGCAGAAGCACCGATGCGTTTTCATAACCTTGTAGCACTTCATAGAACGGCCTCCTCCATTTCTCCAGTTTGTGGAACCTATTTAAGAGACTTAAATTAGAGATCTGTACCTCTTTCTGAGACATAGCACAAGCTGTTCATTGTCAGTTAGTGCTAATGGTTTAAAGGGATATGAAACACAAAAATGTTATTTTATGGTTCAGACAGAACATACCATTTTAAAAAAAAAAATCCAATTTTCTTCTGTTATCAAATTTGCTTTGTTCCCATGGTATTCTGGGTTGAAGAGATACCTAGGTAGGCATCTGGAGCACTACACGGCAGGAAATAGATAACATTCTTGCAAAACTGCTGCCATATAGTGCTTCAGAAATGGGCCAGCTCCTAAGTATATCTCCCTGCTTTTCAATAGAAAATACCAAGACATCGAAGAATAATTGCTAAAAGAAGTATTTTAGAAAGTTGTTTCAAATCGCATGCTCTATCTGCAACTGAAAGAAAAATTTGGGGTTTCATGTCCCTTTAATTTTTTAGCAGCAAAACAAACCTGCAGATATTAAACTTTCATACACATTAAGAAAATGACATGTTCTGATTTATTTAAATACCTAGAGGGTACGAGTCAAACATTTTATTTAATATTCTTTTTTTTTTAAATTGTACCATTGAATAAAGCATAAACTATTTACGTTTATCGGTAGCAATTTTGGTATTTTTATTATACAGTTTGAGCAGTTTTTCCTGTAATGTAACTGAATATTTTGGCTTTATAACGCTTCTGAGTGTCTGAAGTGCATCCTACAGTATCCAGAACCCTGACACTACAACATGCTACACTGTGTAGGAGATCATTTATATCTGTCCTTAACTGGTATCAGTAGATAAAATAAACATACTCAATAGGCTTTAAAATGAGCGTGTCCCTAAACAGCAGACCAATGCACATTTTTATATATTTATTTTTTATGCAGACATTTGCAATACAGTGCCTAATAGCTAAAATATGCTTTGCATATATAAAATATGACTTTAATAATGTTGAGTAAATGGTAGTGTCATGTAAATCTTTTAAAAAATAAAAAGCACTTTAGTTGAAATTATACCTTTAATAATTAACTGAAATAGATTAAGCAAGCTGTCAAGACCACTTAGGTCTATTCATCATGTCTGAATTTGACTGGAAAGTTCTGTTTGACACAAGTTATACATTCGACGAAGCTAGGAAGAAAATATCTGCAATCCGATAGTACTGGTAAAATATATGCAAACTAAGTCATCAATAATTGTATCAAAACAGGTTACAAGCTTTAACTATAAAAAAAACATGTTAACCTCCAACACCATTTTATTGGTTAGTAATTAATAGCAGAATGATAATTAAATGTCACATAAAACTATAGAAACGGATAATTGAAAATCCATCTTACTGGTGAAATGTACGTTGGAGCATAACATAATAACTACATCACAGGGACTAAATGTGAAAAAATGCAACATAGCTCAAAAGACGCAGAAAGGATCCTTAACATAGACTTCTTTGAGGTAAACGGTAGGTACAGTTTCTGTCTTTTAGAATTTATGCTACATAGATTTTTACATACATTTTATGTGTGTGCTTGTTTTTAAAAAAATATATACATCTATTGGAAACCTTTTATGATCCATAGATTGAATGAAGTTTCTATTGGAAACCTTTTATGATCCATAGATTGAATGAAGTGAACACTGATTCAAATCATGTATTCAAGTTGTGTGCTATGTATGGCTTCTCTGATTCATTTTTGAGGTACAAGCTATGAGATAATACTCAAGAGGAATCCCTAAGTATTTCTAACAATGAACTACTTCTCAAAAAACTCCACTGGACTGCAGTAACACACAACAACCATCTATTTGAGCTTGAATACTGGTGCACTGGCCCTCACATCATATGCAACAGTTACAGTCTAATGTATATGGTTCTGGAGATAATTTTTGACATAACCTAGCCTAGCTATAGAGGAATCAGAAGGTCACTGTTGACATAACCTAGCCTAGTGATACAGGAAGGAATCAGGTGGCCACTGTTGACATAACCTAGCCTAGCGATACAGCAAGGAATCAGAAGGTCACCGTTGACATAACCTAGCCTAGTGATACAGGAAGGAATCAGAAGGTCACTGTTGACATAACCTAGCCTAGCAATAGAGGAATCCAATGGTCACAGTTGGCCTTGCCTAGCAATAGAGGAATTAGAAGGTCACTGTTGACATAACCAACAACCATCTATTTGAGCTTGAATACTGGTGCACTGGCCCTCACATCATATGCAGCAGTAACAGTCTAATGTATATGGCTATGGAGATAATTTTTGACATAACCTAGCCTAGCGATAGAGGAATCAGAAGGTCACCGTTGACATAACCTAGCCTAGTGATACAGGAAGGAATCAGGTGGCCACTGTTGACATAACCTAGCCTAACGATACAGCAAGGAATCAGAAGGTCACTGTTGACATAACCTAGCCTAGAGACAAAGTAATTAGAAGGTCACTGTTGACATAACCTAACCTAGTGACAAAGTAATTAGCAGGTCACTGTTGACCTAACCTAGCCTGGCAACAGATGGATCAGAAAGTCACTATTGATATAACCTAGCCTAGCAATAGAGGAATCAGATGGTCACTGTTGGCATAACTTAGTCTAGCAATAGAGGGATCAGAATATCACTGTTGACATAATCTAACCTAGCAATAGAGGAATCAGAAGGTCACTTTTGACATAACCTAGCCTAGTGATAGAGGGATCAGAAGATCAATGTTGACATAGTCTAGCCTAAATATAGCGGGATCAGATGGTCACTGTTGACATAACCTAGCCTAGCTATAGAGGGATCAGATGGCCACTGTTGACATAACCTTGCCTAGCTATAGAGGGATCAGATGGCCACTCTTGACATAACTTAGCATAACGATAGTGGAATCAGAAGGTCACTGTTGACATAACCTAGCCTTGAGATAGAGGGATCAGATGGTCACTGTTGACATAACATAGGGTAGGAATAGAGGAATCAGATGGTCACTGTTGGCATAACCTAGACTAGGGATAGAGGAATCAGATGGTCACTGTTGGCATAACCTAGACTAGGGATAGAGGAATCAGATGGTCACTATTGGCATAACCTAGTCTAGCGATAGAGGGATAAGAAGGACACTGTTGGCATAACCTAGTCTAGCGATAGAGGGATCAGATAGTCGCTGTTGACATAACCTAGTCTAGCGATCAGATAGTCACTGTTGCAATAACATAGTCTAAGTCTGAAGAACTTGGGGGGGGGGTTGCCTTATTCATCATTTCTTTGTTGACACCAGTTTGCTTAAAACATAAATAACAACCTCAAAAAAAGCACTGATATCCTTTTGTTAAAGTGATATAAAAGTGCCTAAAGAAAATACTCTAAAATGTTATAACATTTTATTATTGCTTGCATATAACTATGTGTTTAATCCCAGCATATAGTCATCTCCAGAGCAACACTGCACTGCTAGGAGCTAGCTGAACACACCTGGTGAGCCAATAACATGAGACAAATGGGTGCGGCCACCAATCACCAGCTAGCTCCCAGTAGTGCATTGCTGTTGCTAAGGATATGTACATATGCTTTTCAACAAGAGATACCAAGAGAACAAAGTAAATTTGATAACAGAAGTAGATTTAAAGTGTCTTAATTTTGACTTTCCCATCCCTTTAAATGGTTAAACTTACTTTTCTGTGATAATACTTGGGTTGATTGTCACCACATCTGTCTTCATTCCGACATCTTCCACATATTTCTCTGATATAGGTGGCAAATTACATCTAAAAAAAGGATTTATAAGCCAAATAAAACACAGCACGTAATAAACAGGGTCTGGTATAATGCTCAGAATTTTACACAAAGTAGCAGTGTCAGTTTAAACATTTTAACCAATAGTAATTGCAAGTGAAGTAAATCTCTATTGCTCGTTACAGTAAAGCGACAAATCAAAATAATAGATCATACATCTTATGTTATTAAAGGGCTTCTCTGCAAAGGTTTTATAAACAATATTGCAAACACTGCTGTCAGATGGTCTAAGACATGTGAGCTCACCTAGGATTACACTTTAACAAAAGATACTAAGAGAACTAAGCAAATTTGATAATAGAAGTAAATTGGAAATATGTTTAAAACATCATGATCTATCAAATCATTCAAGTTTAAGTTTGATTTTACTGTCCCTTTAACAAAAAATGCTTACTATATATGACCCAGTAGGGTTACCAGCTGATCTCCTCAAAAATACTGAACAACCAGTCGGTAACCTGGGCAAACGGTACATACAACTCAAACTCTTTTTTTCCAACTTTCTTCTGTTGTTAAATGTAGCACTTTCTTTTGGTCTCATTAGTTGCGGCTTGGCCCCTTGAGGGCAAACTAAACTAGGCTTAGGAGTGTGCATGTGTCTTGAGAATTATGTGGCAGCAGTGTATTAAAGTGTCAGTAAACCTCAAAAATAATGTTATATAATTCTGCACATAGTGCAGAATTATATAACATTATATTAGCGCAAACTTTATAAAACATAATATTCCCTTTGAAATTTTTAAAACAACTGCTGTTTTTCAGACCCGCTCTCTGTGCTCTTCTGAGCGGGTCTGTTTTTTTAACATCCCAAAATTCTATCATAATAACTGTATATACTGCTCAAATTGACAAAATTTGGTACAATTGCACAATCCTTTTTATTGTATTATAGGTGAGACAAAAAAGCATTGGTGTGCAAAATGCGTCAACACCGAGACACAAACAAGTGTTGAGTTAAAGATACTCATTAACCTTTATCAAAAGTGGATGAGATAAATCTGTGACAAAAGAAAATGTTTATAATGGAACATGATGAGATCTAAATCCTGTGTCATATTAAAGCTTATTAAGGTCACGTGCGTGTCATCTGAATAGGAAGCTGATAGATTGTGAGGAATTCTTTGTTCTGCAGACAGATGACAGCTGGCACGAAAATGGCTGATTCCCTGTTCAGAAATAAAGAAAACATCAGGAGCTCCAGTTCAGAGCATTTACAGTCTGTGTGTCACCATGTATTAAAGGGACATAAAACCCACAATGTTTATTTCATGATTCAGATAGAGCGTACAATCTTAAACAACTTTGTCATTTACTTCTTTTATCAAAAAGCAGGGAAGTTCAGGAGTGTGCACGTGTCTCTATGTTATACATTAGCAAAAAATGTCATGTTGTGCTTCAGGCAGGTGCACACTCCCTACCAAGGTAGCTCTTCAACAAAGACCAACATGAGAATGAAGCAAATTTGATAATGGAAGTACATTGAAAACTTGTGGATATCATGTTCCTTTAACCAAAAGGAGAGTTCATCATTACAACTTCTTGTAATAATCAGTAACTACAAGTTTTGGCCTTTCTTAAAGGGACATGAAACCCAAACAATTTATTTCATGATTCACATAGAACATTACATGTTGAACAACATTCAAATTTATTAGTATTATCAAATGTGCGTTGTTCTCTTGATAATCTTTATTGAAGGAGCAGCAATTGACTTCTGGGAGCTAGCTGAACACATTGGATGAGCCAATGACTAGAGGCATATACGTGCTGCAATTAGTCGGCAGCTAGCTGCCAGTAGTGCATTGCTGCCCTTGAACCTACCTAGGTATGCTTTAAACCAAAAGAATGAAGCACAGTATATATTGACAGTAAACTGGAAAGTTGTTTAAAATTGTTTGCTACATCTGAATCATAACAAATTAATTTTGACTTTACTGTCCCTTTAAAACACAGAAATTATCTCAATATTTGTATTTTCTTTGTGCAGAGGCCAGACCCTAATACACCTACAAAAAAGAGATGGTATTGTCTGTTTCTTTTTACACCAGTTCTGATCATTACGTTTCTTAGACTGGTACTACACATGACCTTACAATAAATTATATGGTTCTGTAAACCCTATGGCTGCCAGAATGTACTGTCCTGGGTAAGCCAAGAGGCGCAGGGGTGTAGTGAGTAGCCTTAACTTTGCTAGAAGGAGGCTTTTTGGAACATAGAATATCGCGGCTGTGTTAACATATTCCCCCGTAGACTTCAATGAAATGAAAAACTAACACTTATATGATGATATAGGTATAGATATATATATATACACACACACACATATATATATATATATATATGCAGCCAAAAGAAAATGCACTCTCAGGACTTTCATAAACAAGTTACTTTTATTTCTGTAACGTTTTCGGAGGTCTTGCCTCCTTCATCAGCATAAATAAAGTGAAAACAAACAAACTCTTAAATAGTGACATACTCACTCAAAATCATTTCAAACCACTACCTGTGCTGGCGCCAAAATTACCGGTGTTGGACCGCATAATGCGTTCCAAATGTGCTAAGTGGCGGAAGTAGTGCGCCAAACTACTTCCGGTTGTCAAAAATCTATAGCCGTAAATAATCGGCTTATTCTATATAACTGCTATAATTGTAAAGCCATTGTGGCGTGTTTATCTAAACACATAAAGCAAATTCTTAGCGTGCAAACGTTTATGCTAATATATTAAATAGTGATAGTAAATGTGACAGCTGCTTGTTGCCATGACAACATAAACAATGCTGGAGTGTAATCCTGAACAGGAACAGATAAACAGTAACTATGTTTCTAAATACACCAAAATGTGTTAGAACGGGCCTGTTATTTGGCTACAATGTATATGTTTACAGATGATGTATTAATAAGAGAGGATACCCAAATCTATTTGTTAGGCACGCCAGCTGACATGATGTGCTATATATATATGTTGTTATGTTATCTTATGTTAAAGATATTGAATCAGTATATCCAATATGCATAGAGGAATCTCATATGGAGATATATATCTCCGATTTATAGCCTTCAGTTTCTACATAGCTATACTGCTAAAGATTATCGTCTATCTGCGAACTTCCCATTAGTATGAGCTGTTAACATACATACTGTTCCTATCCTATGTTAAAAAGCCTTTTGTGTAATCAAAACTTGAAACAAATATTATTGAAATTTATACCGCTCGCCTAGTTCCTATTGAGTGATGAGGTTATATACTCTCAACATATTGAATCTCATAGTGAGAGCTACGTGGGTCATATATGTATATTCCACTCCTATCTTGTGGCTAACAATGCCCTCATATGCTCCCTATGTCAATACTCCAAAGCATTCAAGCACAAACGTACAAAAAGTGAATAAAACTAAACTTAAAAAATAAACCTAAAAATAAAAACAATTAATATAACGGTCTTTCCATAAATTTAAGCACTACTTAAACATTATCCCATTCGGGATGTATTTAGCTCTAATAGTTCTTGATTTTCATATATACAGAATAGAGAGCGTTCGATCATAAACTCCTGAATTTATGTATGCTGTGATCCGCTCTGTGTTTATTTCTGTGCATTCTTCAGTATCTTCTATTGCACCCTGGACCCCTGGGTTACCGTTGCCTTTAGGATCGAATGCTTAGTATGCAAAAATATTCTCCATATTGTTATTTCTTCTTCCTGGGTTGCTTAAGGATCAAGTGTCCAGTTTTGGCTATGTGTACTGCTATGTGTGAAAAAAACTGGTAACTCCAAGGCACCACTACCCGACTTCCACGCAGGTGTTAGAAATACCAAAGATTCCTATCCCTGGTGCTGTGTGTCAACATGGTTTAGGGGTACCCTTAGGACGAGGCACGCCGACCACATGGCGCACAGAGTCTTTATAGTCTAGGTGCCGTACCCTGCGCTTGTATCACATTATATAGCTATATTACACTAAAGCCTTAAAATCAGGGGTGGTGTTGAGCCCCCCTGGGTAAATGGTACCCAGTCGGTACATCCATTGTGCCTCTCGTTGCAGAAGTAATTTACCTCTGTCCCCCCCTCTATCCAATGGGGGTACATGATCAATGAGTGTGTATCTTATTGATGCCACCGAGTGTCTGTACTCTGCACAGTGTCTCGCTACTGGTTGTTCCGATTCCCCGGATTTATGAGCCGACCTTAGATAAACACGCCACAATGGCTTTACAATTATAGCAGTTATATAGAATAAGCCGATTATTTACGGCTATAGATTTTTGACAACCGGAAGTAGTTTGGCGCACTACTTCCGCCACTTAGCACATTTGGAACGCATTATGCGGTCCAACACCGGTAATTTTGGCGCCAGCACAGGTAGTGGTTTGAAATGATTTTGAGTGAGTATGTCACTATTTAAGAGTTTGTTTGTTTTCACTTTATTTATGCTGA
The DNA here is from genome assembly GCF_027579735.1 of Bombina bombina. Classification (NCBI taxonomy): domain Eukaryota; kingdom Metazoa; phylum Chordata; class Amphibia; order Anura; family Bombinatoridae; genus Bombina; species Bombina bombina. Next base: position 61,910,040 of record NC_069500.1, on the reverse strand, counting down.
TGAAGGAGGCAAGACCTCCGAAAACGTTACAGAAATAAAAGTAACTTGTTTATGAAAGTCCTGAGAGTGCATTTTCTTTTGGCTGCATATCTTTTACAAATTTGCACCCAGGCATTTTTCCTTTGTGGGCGAGTTCTGGTGTTTTGGATACCTATATATATATATATATATGAATATCTATTTAAAAATATTTAGAATATATTCCCCTATGTGAAGAACATTGGAATGTGAAATATTTACCCTAAATACACAGTTAAACACACTAATGAATATGAATATTGTGTACATATGATTTTTCATGTTTTCATATATATGTGTGTGTGTGTGTGTGTGTGTGTGTATCTATATACAGTATGTATACATATGTATTTTATGTGTTTATATGTGTATATATATATATATACAGTATATATACAGGGAGTGCAGAATTATTAGGCAAATGAGTATTTTGACCACATCATCCTCTTTATGCATGTTGTCTTACTCCAAGCTGTATAGGCTCGAAAGCCTACTACCAATTAAGCATATTAGGTGATGTGCATCTCTGTAATGAGAAGGGGTGTGGTCTAATGACATCAACACCCTTTATCAGGTGTGCATAATTATTAGGCAACTTCCTTTCCTTTGGCAAAATGGGTCAAAAGAAGGACTTGACAGGCTCAGAAAAGTCAAAAATAGTGAGATATCTTGCAGAGGGATGCAGCACTCTTAAAATTGCAAAGCTTCTGAAGCGTGATCATCGAACAATCAAGCGTTTCATTCAAAATAGTCAACAGGGTCGCAAGAAGCGTGTGGAAAAACCAAGGCGCAAAATAACTGCCCATGAACTGAGAAAAGTCAAGCGTGCAGCTGCCAAGATGCCACTTGCCACCAGTTTGGCCATATTTCAGAGCTGCAACATCACTGGAGTGCCCAAAAGCACAAGGTGTGCAATACTCAGAGACATGGCCAAGGTAAGAAAGGCTGAAAGACGACCACCACTGAACAAGACACACAAGCTGAAACGTCAAGACTGGGCCAAGAAATATCTCAAGACTGATTTTTCTAAGGTTTTATGGACTGATGAAATGAGAGTGAGTCTTGATGGGCCAGATGGATGGGCCCGTGGCTGGATTGGTAAAGGGCAGAGAGCTCCAGTCCGACTCAGACGCCAGCAAGGTGGAGGTGGAGTACTGGTTTGGGCTGGTATCATCTAAGATGAGCTTGTGGGGCCTTTTCGGGTTGAGGATGGAGTCAAGCTCAACTCCCAGTCCTACTGCCAGTTTCTGGAAGACACCTTCTTCAAGCAGTGGTACAGGAAGAAGTCTGCATCCTTCAAGAAAAACATGATTTTCATGCAGGACAATGCTCCATCACACGCGTCCAAGTACTCCACAGCGTGGCTGGCAAGAAAGGGTATAAAAGAAGAAAATCTAATGACATGGCCTCCTTGTTCACCTGATCTGAACCCCATTGAGAACCTGTGGTCCATCATCAAATGTGAGATTTACAAGGAGGGAAAACAGTACACCTCTCTGAACAGTGTCTGGGAGGCTGTGGTTGCTGCTGCACGCAATGTTGATGGTGAACAGATCAAAACACTGACAGAATCCATGGATGGCAGGCTTTTGAGTGTCCTTGCAAAGAAAACATAATTTATGCTTACCTGATAAATTCCTTTCTTCTGTAGTGTGATCAGTCCACGGGTCATCATTACTTCTGGGATATTACTCCTCCCCAACAGGAAGTGCAAGAGGATTCACCCAGCAGAGCTGCATATAGCTCCTCCCCTCTACGTCACTCCCAGTCATTCGACCAAGGACCAACGAGAAAGGAAAAGCCAAGGGTGAAGTGGTGACTGGAGTATAGATTAAAAAATATTTACCTGCCTTAAAAACAGGGCGGGCCGTGGACTGATCACACTACAGAAGAAAGGAATTTATCAGGTAAGCATAAATTATGTTTTCTTCTGTTAAGTGTGATCAGTCCACGGGTCATCATTACTTCTGGGATACCAATACCAAAGCAAAAGTACACGGATGACGGGAGGGATAGGCAGGCTCTTTATACAGAAGGAACCACTGCCTGAAGAACCTTTCTCCCAAAAATAGCCTCCGATGAAGCAAAAGTGTCAAATTTGTAAAATTTGGAAAAAGTATGAAGCGAAGACCAAGTTGCAGCCTTGCAAATCTGTTCAACAGAGGCCTCATTCTTGAAGGCCCAAGTGGAAGCCACAGCTCTAGTAGAATGAGCTGTAATCCTTTCAGGAGGCTGCTGTCCAGCAGTCTCATAAGCTAAACGAATTATGCTACGAAGCCAAAAAGAAAGAGAGGTAGCGGAAGCTTTTTGACCTCTCCTCTGCCCAGAGTAAATGACAAACAGAGAAGACGTTTGTCGAAATTCCTTAGTTGCCTGTAAGTAAAATTTTAGAGCACGGACTACATCCAGGTTGTGCAGTAGACGTTCCTTCTTTGAAGAAGGATTTGGGCATAAAGAAGGAACAACAATCTCTTGATTGATATTCCTGTTAGTAACTACCTTAGGTAAGAACCCAGGTTTAGTACGCAGGACTACCTTATCCGAATGAAAAATCAAATAAGGAGAATCACAATGTAAGGCTGATAATTCAGAGACTCTTCGAGCCGAGGAAATAGCCATTAAAAATAGAACTTTCCAAGATAACAACTTTATATCAATGGAATGAAGGGGTTCAAACGGAACGCCCTGTAAAACATTAAGAACAAGGTTTAAACTCCATGGTGGAGCAACAGTTTTAAACACAGGCTTAATTCTGGCCAAAGCCTGACAAAAAGCCTGGACGTCAGGAACTTCTGACAGACGTTTGTGTAACAGAATGGACAGAGCTGAGATCTGTCCCTTTAATGAACTAGCAGATAAACCCTTTTCTAAACCTTCTTGTAGAAAAGACAATATCCTAGGAATCCTAACCTTACTCCAAGAGTAACCTTTGGATTCACACCAATATAGGTATTTACGCCATATCTTATGGTAAATCTTTCTGGTAACAGGTTTCCTAGCCTGTATTAAGGTATCAATAACTGACTCAGAAAATCCACGTCTTGATAAAATCAAGCGTTCAATTTCCAAGCAGTCAGCTTCAGAGAAGTTAGATTTTGATGTTTGAAGGGACCCTGTATCAGAAGGTCCTGTTTCAGAGGTAGAGACCAAGGTGGACAAGATGACATGTCCACCAGGTCTGCATACCAAGTCCTGCGTGGCCACGCAGGTGCTATTAGAATCACTGATGCTCTCTCTTGTTTGATTCTGGCAATCAATCGAGGAAGCAACGGGAAGGGTGGAAACACGTAAGCCATCCTGAAGTCCCAAGGTGCTGTCAGAGCATCTATCAGGACTGCTCCTGGATCCCTGGATCTGGACCCGTAACGAGGAAGCTTGGCGTTCTGTCGAGACGCCATGAGATCTATCTCTGGTTTGCCCCAACGTCGAAGTATTTGGGCAAAGACCTCCGGATGAAGTTCCCACTCCCCCGGATGAAAAGTCTGACGACTTAAGAAATCCGCCTCCCAGTTCTCCACTCCCGGGATGTGGATTGCTGACAGGTGGCAAGAGTGAGACTCTGCCCAGCAAATTATCTTTGATACTTCCATCATAGCTAGGGAGCTTCTTGTCCCTCCCTGATGGTTGATGTAAGCTACAGTCGTGATGTTGTCCGACTGAAACCTGATGAACCCCGGAGTTGTCAACTGGGGCCAAGCCAGGAGGGCATTGAGAACTGCTCTCAATTCCAGAATGTTTATTGGCAGGAGACTCTCCTCCTGACTCCATTGTCCCTGAGCCTTCAGAGAATTCCAGACGGCACCCCAACCTAGAAGGCTGGCGTCTGTTGTTACAATTGTCCAGTCTGGTCTGCTGAATGGCATCCCCCTGGACAGATGTGGCCGAGAAAGCCACCATAGAAGAGAATTTCTGGTCTCTTGATCCAGATTCAGAGAAGGGGATAAGTCTGAGTAATCCCCATTCCACTGACTTAGCATGCACAGTTGCAGTGGTCTGAGGTGTAAGCGTGCAAAGGGTACTATGTCCATTGCCGCTACCATTAAGCCGATTACCTCCATGCATTGAGCCACTGACGGGTGTTGAATGGAATGAAGGGTGCGGCAAGCACTTTGAAGTCTTGTTAGCCTGTCCTCTGTCAGGTAAATCTTCATTTCTACAGAATCTATAAGAGTCCCCAGGAAGGGAACTCTTGTGAGTGGAACGAGTGAACTTTTCTTTTCGTTCACCTTCCATCCATGTGACCTTAGAAATGCCAGCACTAACTCTGTATGAGACTTGGCAGTTTGAAAGCTTGAAGCTTGTATCAGAATGTCGTCTAGGTATGGAGCTACCGAGATTCCCCGCGGTCTTAGTACCGCCAGAGGAGCACCCAGAACCTTTGTGAAGATTCTTGGAGCTGTAGCCAATCCGAATGGAAGAGCCACAAACTGGTAATGCCTGTCTAGGAAGGCAAACCTTAGGTACCGATAATGATCTTTGTGAATCGGTATGTGAAGGTAAGCATCTTTTAAATCTACAGTGGTCATGTATTGACCCTCTTGGATCATAGGTAAAATTGTCCGAATAGTCTCCATCTTGAACGATGGAACTCTTAGGAATTTGTTTAGGATCTTTAAGTCCAGGATTGGTCTGAAAGTTCCCTCTTTTTTGGGAACCACAAACAGATTTGAGTAAAACCCCTGTCCCTGTTCCGATCGTGGAACTGGATGGATTACTCCCATTAACAAGAGCTCTTGTACGCAGCGTAGAAACGCCTCTTTCTTTGTCTGGATTGTTGACAATCTTGACAGATGAAATCTCTCTCTTGGAGGAGAGTATTTGAAGTCCAGAAGGTATCCCTGAGATATTATCTCTAGCGCCCAGGGATCCTGAACATCTCTTGCCCAAGCCTGGGCGAAGAGAGAAAGTCTGCCCCCCACTAGATCCGATCCCGGATCGGGGGCCCTCAATTCATGCTGTTTTAGGGGCAGCAGCAGGTTTCCTAGTCTGCTTGCCCTTGTTCCAGGACTGGTTAGGTTTCCAGCCTTGTCTGTAGCGAGCAACAGCTCCTTCCTGTTTTGGTGCAGAGGAAGTTGATGCTGCTCCTGCTTTGAAATTACGAAAGGAATGAAAATTAGACTGTCTAGTCTTGACTTTGGCTTTGTCCTGAGGCAGGGCATGGCCTTTACCTCCTGTAATGTCAGCGATAATCTCTTTCAACCCGGGCCCGAATAAGGTCTGCCCTTTGAAAGGTATATTAAGCAATTTAGACTTAGAAGTAACATCAGCTGACCAGGATTTTAGCCACAGCGCCCTGCGTGCCTGAATGGCGAATCCTGAATTCTTCGCCGTAAGTTTAGTAAGATGTACTACGGCCTCCGAAATGAATGAATTAGATAGTTTAAGGACTCTAAGCCTGTCCGTAATGTCGTCCAGAGTAGCTGAACCAATGTTCTCTTTCAGAGACTCAATCCAGAATGCCGCTGCAGCCGTGATCGGCGCAATGCATGCAAGGGGTTGCAATATAAAACCTTGTTGAACAAACATTTTCTTAAGGTAACCCTCTAACTTTTTATCCATTGGATCTGAAAAAGCACAGCTATCCTCCACCGGGATAGTGGTACGCTTAGCTAAGGTAGAAACTGCTCCCTCCACCTTAGGGACCGTTTGCCATAAGTCCCTTGTGGTGGCGTCTATTGGAAACATTTTTCTAAATATCGGAGGGGGTGAGAACGGCACACCGGGTCTATCCCACTCCTTAGTAACAATTTCAGTAAGTCTCTTAGGTATAGGAAAAACCTCAGTACTCGTCGGTACCGCAAAATATTTATCCAACCTACACATTTTCTCTGGTATTGCAACTGTGTTACAATCATTCAGAGCCGCTAACACCTCCCCTAGTAATACACGGAGGTTTTCCAGTTTAAATTTAAAATTTGAAATATCTGAATCCAGTCTGTTTGGATCAGAACCGTCACCCACAGAATGAAGTTCTCCGTCCTCATGTTCTGCCACCTGTGACGCAGTGTCTGACATGGCCCTAATATTATCAGCGCACTCTGTTCTCACCCCAGAGTGATCACGCTTACCTCTTAGTTCTGGTAATTTAGCCAAAACCTCAGTCATAACAGTAGCCATATCCTGTAATGTGATTTGTAATGGCCGCCCAGATGTACTCGGCGCTACAATATCACGCACCTCCCTCTGAGCGGGAGATGTAGGTACTGACACGTGAGGCGAGTTAGTCGGCATAACTCTCCCCTCGTTGTTTGGTGAAATTTGTTCAATTTGTACAGATTGACTTTTATTTAAAGTAGCATCAATACAGTTAGTACATAAATTTCTATTGGGCTCCACTTTGGCATTGCAACAAATGACACAGGTATCATCCTCTGAATCAGACATGTTTAACACACTAGCAAATAAACTTGCAACTTGGAAATACAATTCAATTAGAATAATATTAAAACGTACTGTGCCTTTAAGAAGCACAGAAGATCTATGACAGTTGAAAATTAATAAATTGAAACAGTTATAGCCTCAATCCTTGTAAACAACACAACTTTAGCAAAGGTTTAATCCCATTAGCAAAGATAACAAATTCTGAAAGCAGGAAACAAATTACAGAATAAACGTTTTTTATCTCAGTCAAACTATAATTCTCACAGCTCTGCTGAGAGAAATTACCTCCCTCAAAATAAGTCTTGAAGACCCCTGAGCTCTGTAGAGATGAACCGGATCATGCAGGGAATACAATGAGTTGCTGACTGAAATATTTGATGCATAATAAAAGCGCCAAAAAACGGCCCCTCCCCCTCACACACAGCAGTGAGGGAGAACAGAAACTGTCAGAAAAACAGATTAAGCAACTGCCAAGTGGAAAAATAGTGCCCAAACATTTATTCACACAGTACCTCAGCAAATGAAAACGATTTTACATTCCAGCAAAAACGTTAAACATAATCTCTAGTTATTAAACAGCTTTATGTATTTCTTACAGTGTAATTCTAGTGAAGTACCATTCCCCAGAATACTGAAGTGTAAAGTATACATACATGACATTATATCGGTATGGCAGGATTTTCTCATCAATTCTATTGTCAGAAAATAAAAACTGCTACATACCTCTATGCAGATTCATCTGCCCGCTGTCCCCTGATCTGAAGTTTACTTCACTCCTCAGATGGCCGAGAACAGCAATATGATCTTAACTACTCCGGCTAAAATCATAGCAAAACTCTGGTAGATTCTTCTTCAAACTCTGCCAGAGAGGTAATAACACACTCCGGTGCTATTTTAAAATAACAAACTTTTGATTGAAGATATAAAACTAAGTATAATCACCATAGTCCTCTCACACATCCTATCTAGTCGTTGGGTGCAAGAGAATGACTGGGAGTGACGTAGAGGGGAGGAGCTATATGCAGCTCTGCTGGGTGAATCCTCTTGCACTTCCTGTTGGGGAGGAGTAATATCCCAGAAGTAATGATGACCCGTGGACTGATCACACTTAACAGAAGAAAGGTGGCTATATTGGTCACTGATTTGTTTTTGTTTTGTTTTTGAATGTCAGAAATGTATATTTGTGAATATTGAGATGTTATATTTGTTTCACTGGTAAAAATAAATAATTGAAATGGGTATATATTTGTTTTTTGTTAAGTTGCCTAATAATTATGCACAGTAATAGTCACCTGCACACACAGATATCCCCCTAAAATAGCTATAACTAAAAACAAACTAAAAACTACTTCCAAAACTATTCAGCTTTGATATTAATGAGTCTTTTGGGTTAATTGAGAACATGGTTGTTGTTCAATAATAAAATTAATCCTCAAAAATACAACTTGCCTAATAATTCTGCACTCCCTGTATATATATATATATATATATATATCTGTAAATAAATAACTACACATATAAATACATAAATACATATGTACACACACATATATATATATATAGTTTCAGAAAAGTTAAGCACTCACTGGACTTCAGTCGTCTGTGTAATAAACAATTTTATTGGTGACGTTTCGGGACAAAAACAGTCCCTTCCACTGACCTGACGGAAGGGACTGTTTTTGTCCCGAAACGTCACCAATAAAATTGTTTATTACACAGACGACTGAAGTCCAGTGAGTGCTTAACTTTTCTGAAACTATTGCAAAACCTTATAGCACCCTGGCGGTTGATGACAGGTGGTGAGAGTGCACACACTCACAACATAAAAAATCTTTATATATATATATATATATATATATATATATATATATATATATATATATATATATTGCAATACTTTTTATTTAACTATACATTTATAAGATGACAAGCTTTAGGAAGAATGTCTTCCTTTTTCAAGTCTGAAGCAATACTGACCAATTTGATGAAATTTACAGATTATATCTTAAAACATAGGATGGCTAAAAAGACAAAGTGTTACCGAGGTCTGAATGCAGGGGGAGGAGGGGGTGTCGTAAAAGTCATGATGGGGGTTTAGGAGACAGAGGCAGGCAGTGTCAGTAAAGGATAACAGGCAGGAGAAATATACGGTTATACACAATTATGTTATAACCATATATTTCCCCTGCCTGATAAATTAATTTCTTTCATGGTGGCGAGAGTCCATGATTTGTTACACATGGGATCAGGGCCGCCAATAGAAATTTTGGGGCCCCTGACTTAACCATTGATCAGGGCCCCCCTCCCCTTCTTTGACATGTGCAATTTTTGACCAAGTGACTAAAACGTATATGCACTTTAATCTTAAGTGTCTATTTAAACTTGGAAATGTTGTAAAGGTAGTAACATACACTGAAACACACACTCACACTCACATAAGGATTCACATATAGACACTCTAGCAGACACGCAAAGAAACTCAGACACAGACAACTAAACAGACACTCAGCACTTGTTTACATTGACCTGACAAGTAATGAGGTAAACTACAGTTTTGTAAAAAAAAGGAGATTTAGAAAACAAAATATGGAGTTCTGATTATCTTTTTGTAAAGGAAGATGCCAAATAAATGATGACAACAGCATGCAGTGGCTGAAAGGAAGGGCCCTGAACTGCCTAAACAATAATTTAAAGGTTAAATGGTAGATTAGTGACTTCTGGGAAGGTTTCATTAGTCTCAAAGTCTGTAGAAAGATGTGAATAATCAGTAGTAAGGTCAAAATGCCCTAAAAAGGAACAGACAATGGACACACACACACACAAACTCAAACTTGCACATACACCCAAGGAAACACCAACAGAGACAGCCTCAGAAAACACACAAAGACATACACACACACACACACACACAGAAAACACACAAAGACATACACACACAGAGAGACACCCACATAAAACACAGAAAGACATACATACACACACCCTGACAGACATCCACAGAAAACACACAAAGACATACACACACCCTCACAGAGACACCCACAGAAAATACACACCCTCACAGAGACATCCACAGAAAACACAGACATACACACCCACCCTCACAGAGGCATCCAGAGAAAATACACAAAGACAAACACATGCCCACCCTCACAGAGACACCCATAGAAAAAGCTCAAAGACATATGCACACACCCTCACAGATATCCACAGAAAATGCACAAAGACATACACACCCACCCTCACAGAAAAAAAATACATACACACTCATAGAGACACAAACCAAAGCACAAAGACATAAACACAGACACCAACAGAAACACTCACAGGAGGAAACATTTATGTAGCTTGCATCCCCTAAATCCACAGTGTGTGACATGCATGATAAAAAAAATGCAGAAATTAAGAGATCACTTTTTAAAGAATCATATTTGTAAATGTTAAAACAAAAATAATTCTGTGAATTCAAAATTGTACATTAATGAGCTGGGTAGATGGCTAGATGAAGAAAAGTACTTTTAGAAGGTTGACATATGTTTGTCTGAAATTTTCCCATTTTCCCCAACCAAGAGCACCACTTCAAATATAGTGTACAAATGTTCCCATCTGTCAGCTGTACTTGTGGATTTTGAAAATGCTGTACTCTATATCGTCTTGGTGGAACCATAAGCTGTGGTACTCATACCATTAGATCTGGTTAAATGCAGGCTTTAAGCTTGTTGGTATGCATTTCAAAATTAAGTCAGCTGTAGTGTAAACTGAACAGTTTTAAGTTAACCTGTCTCATTTCAAACACTGAGCAATCTTAGTCTGAGAGTATAACATGTTATGCAGATGTAAAAATATTAGATAAAATGCCTCCTTGTATCTGGAAAGTCCTTGCATAAAGGGGCAGTAAACTGGAATGTAATATATATAATTTGTGTATTGAGGAGGAAACATTTCTGCATGGTTTTAAATATAGAATTTCTACAGCATTGTCAAATAATCATAAATACACTGCTGCTAAAAAAATGTGTTTTTATAGACCCCTGGCCCCACCATACAACTACTACCACACTGAAGTTACAATCTGAAATTGCACAAAGAAATAAAAAACATTTGCTAAGTAATTCCTACCTCCTCTGCAAATGAAAGTGATCAGCCGACTGACTCAGGCACACACTGTACAAAGTGCCAAGTCTGTCTCACACTGTGCATAGTGGTTTAGTGCGCACTCAGAAATCCTCTCAAATGCTAATACTTTACTCCTTGTAATAACATTTCCCATGCTCAATTAGCACTCTGCTGTAGTACACACTGGTGGCTGCCAAAAAAAAATTTTTTTTTTTAAGTTCTTGCCTCATGGGGCCCCCCCTAGCCCATTGGGCCCCTAACAGGAGTCACCCCTGTCACCCCCTGATGGCGGCCCTGCATGGGATATACATTCCTACCAGGAGGAGGTAAAGTTTCCCAAACTTCAAAGCCTATAACTACCCCACCCACCTCACTCATATCTCTGTTTAACGTATAGCCAAGAAGTGAGGTGTAAAAAAGGAGTAAGAAAAAGCCATAAAAAAGGGACAGGAAAATGTGCTTTGTTCAAAACAACCCATAATAGGGAAATGACCTCGTGGACTCTCGCCACCATGAAAGAAATTAATTTATCAGGTAAGTTCTTACGTAAATTATGTTTTCTTTCATATAGGTGGCGAGAGTCCACGATTTGTTACACATGGGATATAATACCCAAATTGCGGAAGTCCACGAGAAACAAAATAAGAAGGGTGGGATAAAATATAAACAGCTTTTTTCGATGAAAATTAATATTCAAATTAAAGTCTTTTAATAACTAAAAAACTTAAAAAGAAAATATATAGGCAATAGAATCAAAGAGTGACCACTGTCTGAAGAACCTTTCTACCAAAAGCTGCTTCTGAAGAGGCAAAAACATCAAAATAGTAAAATTGTGTAAAGAAGACCAAGTGGCCGCTTTGCAAATCTGATCAACTGAAGCTTCATTCTAAAAAGATGTGGCAACTGATCTAGTAGAATGAGCTGTAATTCTCTGAGGCGGAGACTGCCCCGCTTCCAAACAAGCTTTGTGAATCAGAAATTTTAACCAAGTGGCTAAAGAAATAGAGATGCCGATTATCATTCTTAGGATTAGGATCTAAGGAAGGAACAATAATTTCCCTGTTAAAGGGACAGTAAAGTCAAAACTAAACTTTCATGATTCAGATAGGGCATGCAATTTTAAACAACTTTCCAATTTACTTTTGTCATCAAATTTGCTTTGTTCCCTTGGTGGTATTTTTGAAAAGCTAAACCTAGCTAGGCTCAAACTGATTTCTAAACGGTTGAAAACCGCCTCTTAGCTCAGAGCATTTTGAAAGTTTTTCACAGTTAGACAGTGTTAGTTCATGTGTGTCATATAGATAACATTGTGCTCACTCCCATGGAGTTATTTAGGAGTCTTTACTGATTGACTACACTGCATGTCTGTCAAAAGCACTTAGATAAGGAGGATGTCTGCAGAGGCTTAGATACAAGGTAATCACAGAGGTAAAACATATATTAATATAACTGTGCTGGTTATGCAAAACTGAGTAATGGGTAATAAAGGGATTATCTATCTTTTTAAATAAGAAAAATTTTGGTGTAGACTGTCCCTTTAATGTTGTTATAATTAGCAACCTTTGGCATAAATTTTAAGTAGTCTTCAAAACTGCTTTATCTTGATGGAAAATCAGATAAGGAGACTCACAAGAGAGGGCGGATAATTCAGTAACCTGTCTAGCAGAAGAGATAGCTAAGAGAAACAAAACTTTCCAAGAAAGTAGTTTAATGTCTAAAGAATGCAGAGGGGGACATCTATCAAGCCTTCAACTTTGTTGCATTCGACGGCATCAATACGCTTGCCTAACATAGCAGCCGCATATCTCAATACGCTCTCTATATTTATAAAAAAAGCCGGCAAAAAGACGCCCACCAAGTACGGGGCGATGAGCATCGGACTGTTGTTAACTAACAGCCATCGAACTCGCGTCTATTTGGCTTTTTACCATCTTTTTTTATATCCTGTTACTAAACGCCGCCAATATACTAAAATGTTCAACCCCTATCTCGCCGCTACTAAATAAATGCATTAACCCCTAAACCTCTGGCCTCTCACATCACTACCACTAACTAAACCTATTACCCCTAAACCGCCAGCCCCCACATTACCATAAATAAATTAAGCTATTAACCCCTAAACCTAACAAGCCGCTAACTTTAAATTAAAATTACAGCATCCCTATCTTATAATAAATTTAAACTTACCTGTAGAATTAAAATAAACTATTTTTAAACTATTAATTAAGCTACCCTAACTATTATCCTACAATTATATTAAACTAGCAATTAAATTAAAGGGACACTGAACCCAATTTTTTTCTTTAGTAAATTCAGATAGAGCATGCAATTTTAAGCAACTTTCTAATTTACTCCTATTATCAATTTTTCTTCGTTCTCTTGCTATCTTTATTTGAAAAATAAGACATTGAAGCTTTTTTTTGTTCAGAACTCTGGACAGGACTTTTTTATTGGTGAATGAATTTATCCACCAATCAGCAAGGACAACCCAGGTTGTTCACAAAAAATGGGCCGGCATCTAAACTTACATTCTTGCATTTCAAATAAAGATACCAAGAGAATGAAGAACATTTGATAATAGGAGTAAATTAGAAAGTTGCTTAAAATTGCATGCTCTATCTGTTAATTAAGCTATGTTGAATCCAGGTTATATCATTAAGTCAGTCAAGTTTTGATTGTAGACTACCTTTGTGTTAAATGTTTAAATTGTGTCTTGTATGGCGTAAACAAAATGCTGGAAGTTATTATGCTGATTAATAAAAATTAAAGATTAAAAAAAAAATTAAAAAAAAATTGCATGCTCTATCTGAATCACGAAAGAAAAAAATTTGGGTACAGTGTCCCTTTAACTAAATTACATATTAAAAAACCCTAACCCTACTCAAATTATTTAAATATACTATTTAACCTTATTAAAAATTACTAAATTACCAAAAACAAAAGCTAAGTTACAAAAAATAAAAAACACTAAATTACAAAAAAAAAATATTATCAAAAATAAAAAAGAATTACACCTAATCTAATAGCCCTATCAAATTAAAAAAAACCTAGCCTACAATAAACTACCAATGGCCCTAAAAAGGGCCTTTTGTCGGGCATTGCCTCAAAGAAATCAGCTCTTTTACCTGTAAAAAAAAAAAAAAAATACAAACACCCCCCAACAGTAAAACCCACCACCCAACCCCACCAAATAAAAACCCTATCTAAAATAAACTAAGCTCCCCATTGCCCTGAAAAGGAAATTTGTATGGGCATTTCCCTTAAAAGGGCATTTAGCTCTTTTACCTGCCCAGACCCTAATCTAAAAATAAAACCCACCCAAAAACCCTTAAATAAACCTGACACTAACCCCCGATGATCAACTTACAGTTATTGAAGTCCCGCTTGAAGGATCCATCCAACCGGCAAGAAGTCTTCATACGGGCGGCAAGAAGTTTTCATCCGGACGCCCTCTTCCATCTTCATCCAGCCGGCGAAGTCTTCATCCAGACGGCATCTTCTATCTTCATCCATCCGGCGCGGAGCGGGTCCATCCTGAAGACATCTCTCGCGGAGCCCCTCTTCAATGCGGTCGCCGCCGTAAACTGGAACTTGAATGCAAGTGATGTCATCCAAGATGGCGTCCCTTGCATTCCTATTGGCTGAAAGATTTCAATCAGCCAATAGGATTATAGCTGCTAAAATACTATTGGCTGTTCCAATCAGCCAATAGGATTTGAGTATCTCTCATCCTATTGGCTGTTCCATTCATTGGTTGGGTGGTGGGTTTTACTGTTGGGGGATGTTTGTATTTTTTTTTTACAGGTAAAAGAGCTGATTTCTTTGGGGCAATGCCTTTTAACGGCCATTGGTAGTTTATTGTAGGCTAGGGCTTTTATTATTTTGGGGGGCTTTCTTATTTTGATAGGGCTATTAGATTAGGTGTAATTCTTTTTTATGTTTGATAATGTGTTTTTTTATTTTTTGTAACTTAGCTTTTTGTGTGTGGTAATTTAGTCATTTTTTAAATTAAATAGTATATTTAAATAATTTGAGTAGGGTTAGGGTTTTTTAATATGTAATTTAGTTAATTTAATTGCTAGTTTAATTTAATTGTAGGATAATAGTTAGGGTAGATTAATTAATAGTTTAAAAATAGTTTATTTTAATTCTACAGGTAAGTTTAAATTTATTATAAGATAGGGATGTTGTAATTTTAATTTAAAGTTAGCGGCTTGTTCGGTTTAGGGGTTAATAGCTTAATTTAGTTTATGGCAATGTTGGGGGCTGGTGGTTTAGGGGTTAATAGGTTTAGTTAGTTAGTTATTGTTAGTAATGTGGGAGGCCAGAGGTTTAGGGTTAATACATATATTTAGTGGCGGCGGGGTCCAGGAGCAGCGGGATAGGGGTTAATAACTTTATGTAGGTTGTGGAGATGTCGGGGAGCGGCGGGATAGGGGTTATTACGTTTATTTAGGTGGCGGCGGGGTCCGGGAGCGGCGGAATAGGGGTTAATAACATTATGTAGGTGGCAGCGATGTCGGGGCGGCAGATTAGGGGTGTTTAGACTCAGGGTTTATGTTAGGGTATTAGGTGTAAACGTTACTTGTTTTCAACCATAGAAATCAATGGGATATCTGGCGGCATCGAACATAAGCTTTCGGTGCTTTCAGACTCCCATTGATGTCTATGGCCTCCCCGGCCTCCAAGGTGGCAGATTGAAAACCAGGTACGCTGGGCCGGAATAGCCGCGAGCGTACCTGTTAGAAATTTGATAAATGGGAAAAGGTGTCAAATAGAGCCGAATGTGTATTCGGAACATCTGTAATGACGTAAGCATCAATCTGCGTCGGATTGAGACCGGCGGATCGTATGTTACGTCACAATTTTCGGATCAAGCTTGCAACAATTACGTTGCGGAATTCCGGCATAATTTCAGTTGACGGCTTGATACATACCCCCCAGAGGCTCAAAAGAATGAGCCTGTAAAGTCTGCAATACTAGATTAAAGGAACACTAAACCCACATTTTTTTCTTTCATGATTCAGATAGAGCATGCAATTTTAAGAAACTTTCTAATTTACTCATATTCTCAATTTTTCTTCGTTCTCTTGCTATCTTTATTTAAAAAGCAGGAATGTGATGCATAGGAGCCGGCCCATTTTTGGTTGAGAACCTGGGTTATGCTTGCTTATTGGTGGGTAAATGTAAGCCTTCAATAAGCAAGAGCTATCCATGGTGCTAAGATTTACATTCCTGCTTTTAAAATAAAGATAGCAAGAGAAAGAAGAAAAATTGATAATAGGAGTAAATTAGAAAGTTGCTTATAATTGCATGCTCTATCTGAATCATGAAAGAAAAAAATGTGGGTTTAGCCAGACAGATAGCTCATCGTGCTAATGCACTGTTACAGAGATCTGTAGCAACCCAAGGGTTGCAGGTTCAGTCCCGGCAAGATCCACTCAGCCTTTCATCCTTCAGAGGTCAATAAAATGAGTACCATTAAGTTGGGTAGTAATAATACCTGTTATCAGTGCCGCAAGTCGATTAAGCTCGAGGTTGTGCACTATACAAGTATCCAAATATTATTATGAAATAAAACATTTGGGTTCAGTGTCCCTTTAAGACTCCATGGGGGACAAATAGATTTAATAACAGGCATTATTCTGGACAAAGCCTGAAAAAATATCTGGAAGATGAACAATCTTTCTGTGAAACATTACAGAAAGTGCAGATATTTGTTCATTCAAGGTACTGCCAGGTAAGTTTTTATCCAAACCATCTTGAAAAAAACTGAAGAATTCTAGGCCAAGAAAAATTATAAGTGGAACACCAGGAAATATACGTTTTCCAAACCTTATAATAAATTTTCCTGGAAATAGGTTTTCTTGCTTGAATCATAGTATTAATTACAGAGTCTCTAAAAACTGTGACTGAGAACTAGGCGTTCAATCTCCACGCCATTAAGTTTAGAGATTTTATGTCTGGATGAAAGAAGGGACCTTGAGACAGAAGGTCTGGTCTTAGAGGAAGATGCCATGGCTGGAAGCTGGACATCTGAACTAGATCTGCATACCATATCCTTAGACGCCATGCAGGAGCTATCAGAATTACATATGATTGTTTTTGAAATCACTCTGGACAGCAGAACTAGAGGAGGAAATATATAAGCATATTGGAATGACCAAGGAACTGCTAGAGCATCTGTCATTTCTGCATGAGGATCCCGTGTCCTTGCAAGGTATCTGGGAAGTTTCTTGTTCAAATGAGAGGCCATGAGATCTATTTGAGGAAGACCCCAGATTTGAACAAGTCGTAAGAACACACTCTGATGTAGAGACCATTCTCCTGGGTGTAGTGACTGACGGCAGAGATAATCTGATAATCTGCCTCCCAGTTGTCCACACCTGGGATGTGAATAGCAGTGATGAGACAGGAATTGGTCCCCGTCCAAGAGAGTATCCGAGATACTTCTTTCATGGCTAGGTAACTTCGTGTTCCCCCCTTGATGATTGACATATGCCATTGTTGTGATATTGTCTGTCTGAAAACGAAGATAAGGTTTGTTCATTAAAAGAGGCCAAGCTTGAAGGGCTTTGTTAAGAGCACAGAGTTCTAAGATATTGATCAGAATTTTTGTTTCCTGAACATTTCAGACTCCCTGTGCAGTCAGGGACCCCCATACTGCTCCCCAAACTGTAAGACTTGCATCTGTTGTGATCACAAACCAGGTAGGATGAACAAAGGAAGCCCCTTGAAGAAATTGGTGGTGTAGCCACCATGTCAGAGAAAAACGAGAGTTGGGATCTAAGTATATCAGTTGCGATTTTTTAGTATAATCCTTGCACTACTGCCGCAGCATGCAAAGTTGAAGAGGCGTCATATGAAAACGAGCAAAGGGGATTGCGTCCGATGCTGCAATCATTAGACCTAACACCTCCATGCACATAGCCACTAAAGGGTATGATAGAGACTGAAGATTCAGACAAGCTGAAACTAGTTTTATTTGTCTCTTTTCTGTCAGAGAAAGAGTCATGGACACTGAGTCTATTTGGTAACCCATATAAGTGACCTTTGTCTGAAGATTTAAGAAACTCTTTGGAAAATTGATCCTCCAACCATGATTTTGAAGAAACAACAATAGTTGGTTCGTGTGAGATTCTGCTAAACGAAAAGATTAAGCTAGAACCAAGATATCGTCCAAATAAGGAAACAACGCAATACCCTGCTCTCTGATTACAGATAGAAGGGCACTAAGAATCTTTGAAAATAATCTTGGTGCTGTTGCTAGGCCAAACGGAACAGCAACGAACTGAAAATTTCTAGAAAAGATAATCTCAGAAATTTAAAATGATCTGGGTGAATAGGGATGTGAAGATAAGCATCCTCTAAGTCTATTGTGGACATATAATGACCTTGCTGAACAAAAGGCAGAATAGTCCTTATAATTTCCATCTTGAAGGTTGTAATTCTCATAAATCTGTTTAAAGTTTTCAGATCCTATTTTGGTCTGACTGAATTCTCCTTCTTTGGTACAATGAAAAGATTTGAGTACAAACCCTTTCCTTGTTCCTGTACGGGGAACTGGGACAATCACTCCCATAAGTTCTAGGTGTGAGACACGTGTTAGAAAAGCTTGAGCTTTTACTGGATGTTGTAGAACATCGGTTAAATAAAACTGACCCCTTGGGGGTTTGATTTGAAACCAATTTGATAACCCTGAGAAATTATATTATGAATCCAGGGATTTTGGACAGTTTCTAACCAAAAATTTGCTGAAAATTTTTTAATCTGCCACCTACCAGAAGAACCGGGTTGGGGGCCACACCTTCATGCTGTTTTTTGGACAGGATTAGGTTTCTTGAATTGTTTAGATTTATTCCAGTTGGAAGAAGGTCTCCAGTTAGAGCCAGTGGCTTCTGGAGAGATGGGAGGCTTCTGATCTTTGTTTCGAAAGGAACAGAAACAATTTGGAGCCTTGAACTTCCCTTTAGATCTATAGTATTGGGGCAGAAAAACTGACTTGCCTCCAGTAATGGAATAAATAATTGAATCTACTTGTGAACCAAATAGATTCTTACCCTGAAAAGAAAGAGATAGTAATCTCATTTTAGAAACCATATCAGCATTCCAAGATTTAAGCCATAAAGCTCTTCTTGAAAGAATAGCCAAGGACATAGTTTTAACATTGATCTTGATAATGTCAAATACTGCATCGCAAATAAAAAGATTTGCCACTTGTAGTAAATGAAGAACATTACAACATTCAGGGTCTGAAGAAAATTGCTGAGCAAGATTAGAGAGCCAAAAAGTAGTGGCGGCGGCTACATCAGCAATACATATAGCTGGCCTAAGGACATAACCAGTATGTAGATAAGACGCTCTCAAAAGAGATTTAAGCTTCCTATCTAAAGGATCTTTGAAAGAAGTACTATCCTAAAGGAATTGTAGTATGTTTAGCTAGAGAAGAAATAGCCCCGTCTACTTTAGGGATAGTCTCCCATAGCTACAAATTAGAAAAAGGTAAAGGATACAATGTTTTAAACCTAGAAGAAGGGTTAAAATAAGTACCAGGTTTAGACCATTCCTTAGAGATAACATTAGAGATTGCGTTAGGAACAGGAAATATCTCTGGAATAACAATATTAGACTTAAAAAAAAGAATTTAACTACCTCAATTCCTAAAGTGACTAAACCTTCTTTTTTGTTTAAAATGTAACATATTTGTTCTCTTTTAAAAGAAGATTTATCTAGTTCAGTATCAAATGAAGGAGTCTCAGTATCAGAGGAATCATCATCAGGAAAAGTTACATCAGTATTAGTCTGATCAGTACATATGTTATAGAGGAAGGTAAAACATAGACTGATCTCTTACGCTTATTTGAAGGTGGAGTTTAGTCAGGGCCTTCTGAATTGAAGCAGCAATAAAAGTCTTCATTGCTGGAGGTACACCATCTGTATCCATCTGTGAATTTGAGACAGAAGGAGCATTTGAAACCATAGATACATAATTAAGACATGATAAAAAAAACTATACAAGTCACATAAATTTGCTGAAGATGGCACTTCAGAAGTTTTACAAAAAACACAATTAACTTTGATAGAAAGGTGTACAACAGACTCAGGTTCTATGGTAATTTCAGGGACAGAAGCAAGATGTTCCATTATGGTAGAAGAAGTAAAAAAGCAAAAAAAAAAAAAAAAAAAAGCCGGTACGTATTCTGAGCCTGAACGCTCCAAATAACACCAAAAAAACATATCAAAATTACGAATCAGAACCCTGACTGTTACCAGCATGAAAAATCCTAAGGCTTGTCCCTGGGCTGCCTGTATGACCAAATATAAGCCTGTACTTTAATAAGTGCCCAAAAATAAAAGCTGTGTCTAGAAGGAAAAATATATACTTACCTGTATTTTCGTAGACACATGCCCACTCTTAAGCAGACAGCCAACCAGTACTGACAAGCCTATCAGTAGAGGAAGAAGATAGGAGTATGTAGCTCTGTAAAGGGAGGCAGAAAAAAAGCTTACTGCAACCGGATTTACAATGGGCCTTAGAAAGACTACCAGAGGTTCACAACATGGTGTCTAAAGGCTAAACTCCCCAAACATCCCTCTGACAAACACTGTAACTCTGAGGGGAAACCGGACTTCAGTATACACTGAAGCACATATCTTAAGCACATCATACTTTAACCACCTCCAAAGGAGGCAAAGTTTAAACTGAGATATGAGTGAGGTGGGTGGGGTATTTATAGGCTTTGAGGTTTGGGAAACTTTGCCTCCTCCTGGTAGGAATGTATATCCCATGTGTAACAAATTGTGGACTCTCTGCACCTATATGAAAGAAAAACATATTCATATTTAGACATGTATATGAATGTATCACTTTGTTAAAGCCCTTTGCAGCCCTTCGAGTTAATGTATTCCCCCACAGACTTCAATGGAGCTCAAAAAATGTGTGTGCGTGGGGGGGGACAACACCCCTATTTGCGCAAAAACCCAATCTAATTTTTTCAAGTACACTAACCAACATGAAATATTAATATTACACATTCCAATGTTCTTCACATAGAAGAATATGTTCTATTTATTCATAAATACATATATATATATATATATATATATACACATATAAATATATATACATATTTAGACATGTATATGTATGTATCTCTGTTAAAGCCCTTTGCCTGCCTTTTTTACTAACACCTGAGACCTCATATCTTTGAGCCCTTATAAACTTTTTTATGCAATTCTATTTTAAATAATTTTATTAGATGGTGTTATTATGAGTTGACCACCCCTCCTCCTACAGACCCTTAGCTCTTTTGGCCTCTGTGACACTGCTCTTTTTTTGGTTTCACTCTTATCTTTCTCACTGGTCTTTTCCTGTGTCATTTGCTGGTGACTCCTCCTCTCCAATGCCTCGGTCTGTTGGAGTACCTCAAGGATCTGTTCTGACTCCTCTACTCTTCTCTATTTGTACTTCTTCACTGGGTAAACTTATCAACAGTTATGGTTTCAATTATCACCTCTATTCTGATGACACCCAGATCTACCTCTCCACCCCTGCTCTCTCTCACTCTGTCCTTTCTCATGTCAGCGACTGCTTATCTGGCACTTCTTCCTGGATGGCCTCTCACCACCTAAAGATTAACAAGTCCAAGACTGAGCTCCTTCTAATCCCCCCCTTGAGCTCTACGCCGACCTCTTACTTTTTTATCCCTGTCAACGGCATCACCATCTCCCTAAGTCCACTGCCTCGGAGTTACACTTGACTCAAATCTATTCTTCGTCCCCCACATACAATCGATTACTTCATCCTCCCGCAACCACCTACACAATATTTCCAAGATTCGCCCTTTTCTGATCGCTAACACAACAAAGCAAATAATCCAATCCCTTGTTATTTCCCTACTTGACTACTGCAATAACCTACTTACTGGCCTTCCAATTTCCCGCCTCTGCCCCCTTCAATCCATCCTAAATGCCTCTGCCAGGCTAATCCACCTTTCCCGTCGCTCTGTATCTGCTGCACCTCTCTGTGAGTCCCTTCATTGGCTCCCCATTCACAGCAGAATTAAATTCAAAATTTTCACACTTACATACAAAGCTCTCACCAACACCGCTCCCCTCTACCTATCCTCTCTAATCAACAAGTATACTCCAGCCCGCCCACTAAGATCCAACGATGACCTGCTCCTTGCATCTTTAACTATCACCTCTCCCATGCTAGACTGCAGAACTTACCCTCTCCCTCGTGCTGTCAGGCTTTGCCCTTATCTTTCTTCCTTTAAATGCTCCCTGAAGACTTTTTTGTTCAGAGAAGCCTACCACCCAACTCAATAATAAATTAATTTCACTTCCCTCATCTAACTCTGCATTAACATCTTTCTCAATCTTCCAGTCCTCACCTCCTGTTTCTCAACCTCCTACCCTTCTAGAATGTAAGTTCCCATGGGAATAGGGTCCTCAATTCCTCCTTTATGCGTTTGTCAAATTATGTCTTGTCTCTTAAAGGATTGATATCATTGTTTTATTTAAATTAATTGTTTCCATGGACAGAGCTGCGCAATATGTTGGCACTTCATAAATAAAGTATAATATTAATAATAAAAATAATGAGTGTAACTGTTTGTAATGTATTTTTGATGTGTTTTGTGCAACTTTTTGATCGAGCGCAACAGTTAACCAGAGCTCTGAAATCGCTCTAACCTGAAATGCGTTTAATCCAACTTTGCTCAAGTAAATGCGTTTACTTTCAAATCGTAAAACGCACGCTACTTCCGACGCACACAAAGAGCTGTGATATACCCCTTATCGCTTTCATTCAACAGTTAGCTCGTCAATCGTAATCTAGCCCTGAATGTGAAAAAGGTATTCAGTCTTTTTTAACGTTGTATAAAGTACCATTTATCTATAAGATTGATTCAGAACAAAATGTTAATAACTATAATTTGAGCCATATACAAGCTATGATCTATATACTGTATATCCTTTGCATTTTCAGGCAAACACATAGTTAAAGAGACAGTCTACATCAAAATTGTTATTGTTTAAAAAGATAGATAATCCCTTTATTACCCATTCTCCAGTTTTGCATAACCAACACTTTTATATTAATATACTTTTTACCTCTGTGATTACCTTGTATATAAACTTCTGCAGACTGCTCCCTTATTTTAGTTCTTTTGACAGACATGCATTTAAGCCAATAAGTGCTAACTCCTAGGTAACTTCACGGGCGTGAGCACAATGTTATCTATATGGCATACATGAACTAATAACCTCTAGTTGTGAAAAAAATTCAAAATGCATTCAGATAAGAGGTGGCCTTCAAGGGCTAAGAAATTAGCATATGAGCCTTACTAGGTTTAGCTTTCAAACTAGAATACCAAGAGAACGCAAAATTGATGATACAAGTAAATGGGAAAGTTGTTTAAAATGGCATGCCCTATCTGAATCGCGAAAGTTTATTTCTCTTGTTAAGTGTATCCAGTCCATGGATCATCCATTACTTATGGAATATATTCTCCTTCCCAACAGGAAGCTGCAAGAGTCCACCCACAGCAAAGCTGCTATATAGCTCCTCCCCTAACTGCCATATTCAGTCATTCTCTTGCAAGCCTCAACATAGATAGGAGGTTGTGAGAGTCTGTGGTGCTTTCTACTTAGTTTATTCTTCAATCAAAAGTTTGTTATTTTTAAATGGCACCGGAGTGTGCTGTTTATCTCAGGCAGTATTTGGAAGAAGAATCTGCCTGCGTTTTTCTATGATCTTAGCAGACGTAACTAAGATCCATTTGCTGTTCTCACACATTCTGAGGAGTGAGGTACTTCAGAGGGGGAATGGCGTGCAGGTTTTCCTGCAGATAAGGTATGTGCAGTAAAATATTTTTCTAGGAATGGAATTGACTAAGAAAATACTGCTGATACCGAAGTAATGTAAGTAAAGCCTTAAATGCAGCGATAACGACTGGTATCAGGCTTATTAATAGAGATACATACTCTTGTAAAAATGTGTTTTAAAACGTTTGCTGGCATGTTTAATCGTTTTTAACATATGTTTGGTGATAAAACTTATTGGGGCCTAAGTTTTTTCCACATGGCTGGCTTAAATTTTGCATAGAAACAATTTCCACTGTTATAGTATAAAAGTTACAGTTGGTGCAGTTAAAATTACAAACAGTGACATTCAGCTTCCCTCAGCAGTCCCCTGCATGCTATAGGACATCTCTGAAGGGCTCAAAAGGGCTTCAAAAGTAGGAGCTGTTATGACTGTTTAAAACATATTTTTCGTTTTGTTAATCTGTTTTTTGTATTAAGGGGTTAATCATCCATTTGCAAGTGGGTGCAATGCTCTGCTAACTTGTTACATACACTGTAAAAAATTTGTTAGTTTAACTGCCTTTTTTTCACTGTTATTTCAAATTTTGGCAAAATTTGTTTCTCTTAAAGGCACAGTAACGTTTTATATATTTGCTTGTTAACTTGATTTAAAGTGTTTTCCAAGCTTACTAGTCTCATTATTAGTCTGTTCTAACATGTCTGACATAGAGGAAGCTCTGTGTTCATTATGTTTTAAAGCCATGGTGGAACCCCATCTTAGAATGTGTACCAGATGTACTGATTTCATGTTAAACAATAAAGATAATTTTTTGTCTTTAAAAACATTATCACCAGAGGATTCTGTCGTGGGGGTAGTTATGCCGACTAACTCTCCCCACGTGTCAGACCTTTTGACTCCCGCTTTAGGGACTCACGCTCAAATGGCGCCAAGTACATCAAGGGCACCCATAGCGTTTCTTTACCAGGGGATTCTGTCGAGGGGAAAGTTATGCCGACTAACTCTCCCCACGTGTCAGACCCTTCGACTCCCGCTTCAGGGACTCACGCTCAAATGGCGCCAAGTACATCAAGGGCGCCCATAGCGTTTATTTTACAAGACATGGCAAAGGTGGTGAATAATATTCTGGCAGCAGTATTAGTCAGACTACCTGAAATTAAAGGAAAGCAGTTAGCTCTGGGGGTAGATACAGAGCATACAGACGCTTTAAGAACCATGTATGATACTACCTCACAATATGCTTAGTCTGTGGGTGTTTTTTTTTTTTGACTCAGGGAAGATGATTTAACCTGATTCTGATATTTCTACATTTAAAATTTATGCTTGAGAACCTCCACTTGTTGCTCAGGGAGGCTTTGGCTGCTCTGAATGAATGTGTACAATCGCAGGGCCAGAGAAATTGTGTAGACTGGATAAATAATATGCAGTGCCGGTGTGTACTGATGTTTTTCCAATACCTAAAGAGGTTTACTAAAAAATTTTTTTTTAATAAGGAATGGGATAGACCAGGTGTGCCGTTGTCTTCCCCTCCTATTTTTTAGAAGAATGTTTTCTAATAGTTACCACCACACAGGACTTCTGGCAGACAGTTCCTAAGGTGGAGAGAAGAGTTTCTACTCTAGCTAAGCGTACCACTACCTCTGACGAGGACAGTTGTGCTTTTTAGATCCAATGGATAAAAAATGTTTATTCAACAGGGTTTTATCCTGCAGCCCCTTGCATACATTGCTTCTGTCACTGCTGCTGCGGCGTTCTGGGTTGAGTCTCTTGATGAGGCTTTACAGTTAAGCGACTCCATTGGATGAATATATTTGACAAGCTTATGCTAGCCAATTCCTTTGTTTTCTGATGCCTTGTTCATTTGACTAGACTAACGGCTAAGAATTCTGTTTTTTACTATACTGGCGCGCAGAGCGCTATGGCTTATATCATGGTCAGCTGTCGTGACTTTAATAAATAAGCTACTTAACTTCCCTTCAAGGGGCAGACCCTATTCGGGCCTGGTTTGAAGGAGATTATTGCTTATATCACTGGAGGAAAAAGTCATGCCCTTCCTCAGGATAGGTCTAAATCAAGGGCAAAAAAAAAAAAAAAAAGTCTAATTTTCGTACCTTTTAAAAACTTCAGGGCAGGTGTGGCATCCTCTTCCTCTAAGGCAAAACAAGAGGGAATTTTTGCTCAGTCCAAGGCGGTCTGGAGACAATCGGACCTGGAACAAAGATAAGCAGGCCAAGGAGCCTGCTGCTGCCTCTAAGGCAGCATGAAGGAACGGACCCCTATCCGGTAACGGATCCTATAGGGGGCAGACTTTCATTCTTTGCCCAGGCGTAGGCAAGAGATGCCCAGGATCCCTAGGCATTGGAATTTATATCCCAGAGATATCTTCTGGATTTCAAAGATTCCCCCCCAAAAAAAGGGGAGATTTCGCCTTTCACAATTATCTGCAAACCAGATAAAGAAGGAGGCATTCTTACATTGTGTATGAGATCCATCCAGTTCCAAGAGAGGAACAGGGACAGAGTTTTTACTCAAATCTGTTTGTGGTTCCCAAGGAGAGGGAACCTTCAGACCTATTTTGGATCTAAAGATCTTAAACAAATTCCTCAGAATTCCGTCATTTAAGATGGAAACTATTCGTACCATCTTAACTATGATCCAGGAGAGTCAATAGAGGACTACAATGGATTTGAAGGATGCTTATCCTCACATTGTGATGCATAAAGATCACCATCGTTTTTCAGGTTTGCCTTTCTAGACAGGCATTACCAGTTTGTAGCTCTTTCCTTTGGGATATCTACAGCCCCAAGAATCTTTATGGAGGTTCTGGGGTCGCTTTGGCGGTCCTTAGACCGCGGGGCATAGAAGTGGCCCCTTATTTAGACGACATCCTGATACAGGCGTCAAACATCCAAATTGCCCAGTCTCATACGGACGTAGTACTGGCATTTCTGAGATCACATGGGTGGAAAGTGAACAAGGAAAGAGTTCTCTATCCCCAATCTCAAGGGTTTCCCTCCTAGGGACTCTGATAGATTCTGTAGAAATGAAAATTTACCTGACGGAGTCCAGGTTGTCAAAGTTTCTAAATTTCTGCCGTGTTTTTTTCATCCCATCCGCGCCCTTCGGTGGCTCAGTACATGAATGAAATCGGCTTAATGGTAGCGGCAAGGGACATAGTACCGTTTGCACGTCTACATTTCAGACCGCTGCAACTATGCATGCTCAGTCAGAGGAACGGGGATTACACAGATTTGTCCCCCTGTTAAACCTGGACCAAGAGACCAGAGATTCTCTTCTCTGGTGACTATGTCAGGTCCATCTGTCCAAGGGTATGACCTTCCGCAGGTCAGATGGGACAATTGTTACAATAGATGCCAGCCTTTTAGGTTGGGATGCAGTCTGGAACTCCCTGAAGGCTCAGGGATAGTGGACTTAGGAGGAGACCCTCCTTCTAATAAATATTCTGGAACTGGGAGTGATATTCCATGCTCTTCAGACTTGGCCTCAGTTAGCAACTCTGAGGTACATCATACTCAGTCGGACAATATACACGACTGTGGCTTACATCAGCCATCAAGGGGGAACAGAAGTTCCCTAGCGATGTTAGAAGTCTTACAATAATTTACTGGACAGAGACTCACTCTTGTCTATCAGCTATCCATATCCCAGGTGTTGAGAACTGGGAGGTGGATTTTCTAAGTCGTCAGACTTTTCTTCCGGGGGAGTGGGATTTCCTCCGGAGGTCAAGACCAAGCAGGAGAGGGCTTTGGTGTTTTTGACAGCGCCTGCGTAGCCACGCAGGACCTGGTATGCAGATCTGGTGGACATGTCATCCTTTCCATCACGGTCTCTGCTTCAGAGACAGGTCCCTTTACCTCAGGGTCCTTTCAACCATCTAAATAGAATCAATCTGAGATGGACTGCCTGGAGACTGAACGCTTGATGTTATGAAAGCATGGCTTCTCCGAGTCAGTCATTGATACCTTAATACAGACATGAAAGCCTGTCTCTAGGAAAATTGAACATAGATATGGTGTAAATATCTGATTGTTATGAATCCAAGGGTTACTCATGGAGTAAAGTCTGGATTCCCAGGATATTATCTTTTCTCCAAGATGTTTTTGAGAAAAGGGTTGTCAGCTAATTCCTTAAAAGGGGACAGATTTTTACTCTGTCTATTTTTTTGCACAAGCGTCTGGCAGGTATTCTAGACGTTCAGGCATTTGGTCAGGCTTTGGTTAGATCCAAGCCTGTGTTTAAAACTGTTGCTCCGCCATGGAGCTTAAACCTGATTCTTAAGGTTCTTCAAGAAGTTCCGTTTGAACCTTTTTTGTTCCATAGATATCAATCTTTATCTTGGAAAGTTCCTTTTGGGTAGCTAATTCCTCGACTCGTAGAGTCTCCAAGTTATCTGTGTTACAATGTGATTCTCCTTATCTGGTCCTTCGTACGGATAAGGTAGTCCTGCGTACCAACCTGGGTTTTTTCCTAAGGTGGTATCTAACAAGTACATCACTCAAGAGATAGTTGTTCCATGCTTGTATCCTAATCCTTCCTCAAAGAAGGAACGTCTATTACACAATATTGGACGTGGTTTGTGCTTTAAAGTTTTACTTACAAGCTACTACGGTTTTCATCAAACGTTCACCTTGTTTGTTGTCTATTCTGGACAGAGGAGAGGTCAAAAGACTTCAGCAGCCTCTCTGTCTTTTTGGTTAAAAAGCATAATTCATTTAGCTTATGAGACTGCTGGACAGCAGCCTCCTAAAGGGATTACAGCTCATTCTACTAGAGCTGTGGTTTTCACTTGGGCCTTTTTTAAATGTGGCTTCTGTTGAACAGATTTACAAGACGGAGTCTTGGTCTGCGCTTCATACTTTTCAAATTTAACAAATTTGATACCTTGCTTCTTCGGAGGCTATTTTTGGGAGAAAGGGTTTTTTACAGGCAGTGGTAACTTCCGTTTAAGTACCTGCCTTGTCCCTCCCATCATCCGTGTACTTTAGCTTTGGTATTGGTATTCCATAAGTAATGGATGATCCGTGGACTGGATACACTTAACAAGAGAAAACATAATTTATGCTTACCTGATAAATTTATTTCTCTTGTAGTGTATCCAGTCCACGGCCCGCCCTGTCACTTTAAGGCAGGTAATTTTTTCATTTGAACTACAGTCACCACTGCACCCTATGGTTTTTCCTTTCTCTGCATGTTTTCCGTCGAATGACTGAATATGGCAGTTAGGGGAGGAGCTATATAGCAGCTTTGCTGTGGGTGGACTCTTGCAGCTTCCTGTTGGGAAGGAGAATATATTCCATAAGTAATGGATGATCCGTGGACTGGATACACTACAAGGGAAATAAATTTATCAGGTAAGCATAAATTATGTTTTTTTACTAGACTGTCCCTTTAAATCAAACAGTATTATCATTTGGATAAGATCATAAAAAAAGAAAAAAGGAATTACCTAAAGACAAAATCGGCTTTATCTATTTCTCTCCCACATCTACTCTTCTTTAATATTCCTCCGTTCCCGATCACAGCGCACTTCTTAAACTGGGACCGAGCATAGGGCATATCCTATAATAAAAAAATTAAAAAAAGACGGTTAACAACAGAAAACAAATCTGTGACATATCGTTAATGGGTAAATATAACTAAGTATTTGAGCTGCAACAGAGATGTAGCTAAATTAATTAGCAATTAGTGAGCCAAGTTTGGATACAAAATGGAATTATAAAGCTACGCAGCTAATCCGTGGTAGCGTTACTGCACATTAGACACAAATAGTGGCACAGAATCTGCTGATCTCACAAATTATGTTCTGCACAGCAGATTGTATAAAAAAATACATTCAACATAAAATGGTTCTTTTTAGAGAATAGTGTGAAAAGTATCTGCTGGCAAAAATAAACACACAATAATAAAAAATGTGCATACTTATGAGTTAAACCCCCCCCAACTATGATGACATTTAAAGATAAATAAACTTTAAAAAAAAATATTTCATTATTCAGATAAAGCAGACAATTTTAAACAACTTTCTAATTTACTCCTATCTTTATTTTTTCTTTGTTCTCTTGGTATCTTTACTTGAAAGCAGGAATGTAAGCTTAGGAGCTGGCCCATTTTTGGTTCAGCGCCTGGGTAGCGCTTGCTGATTTGTGGCTACATTGGAGTAAATTAGAAAGTTGCTTAAAATTGCATGCCCTATCTGAATCATGAAAGAAAACAAGATTACAAGTAGAATGCAATTGATAGTGAAGGGTGGATTTTTTTAGCGTGACCTTGAGCAAAGAATAAAGCACAATCTGGTATTATAAGTGGATTTAGCCAAAGCTGAGCCTAAGGTGCTTGTACCATCTGGTAATGACTCAATTTGTTAATTGGTGACATGACACAAACCCCACTGATGATCTGCACAGCTGCATTATTTAACATGTGGGTGCAGTGAAAATATCTAGCTATGCTTCACATGCAGTGCAAATGTTAACACTAAAACAGTGATAACTCTTAATAGAAGCATTTTTGCCAATACATGTATATTACAAATATGTTTCTATTCAAAGATGCAATAAATCTATGTGCATTTATATTTTGACTGGAATGTCCTTTTAAGTTTGTTTTCTTACTGTCTTAAGAGTCAGTTCTAGAACAACAAATGCTTCTGCTCCTGAAATGAACACAGGACTGAGATTTAGTGCTACTAACATATGCCACTTGTGGTGGGCTCACCAGTTCAGATCAGTGTTTTGTTGCTCTAAGCCTTATCTATGTGCTTAGCTCATTTGTAGGGTGAGTATGAGGATCAGTTCAAGCACATAGGCCCCAATGCAAACAACCAGGATTCTAGGGAAAAGAATATTACAACAGTACAGGGGGTCGATCCGATAAAAATCGTTGCCCGCAAAAGCCGGCGACGCCAATATTTGCGCGGGTTTGGTATCACATATACGGAGTAACCTAGAAGTTACGCGCGTATATTTCTGCCGTCGCCCGTAGTTTTTTGGGCCATAGGCAGGTATACCAAACCCCCGCAGTTTGGTATCCAATATGCAGCGTAAGGACTTACGTGGCGAAAATGGAGAAAACTTACTCCATTTTCACCTCGCCACAAAAAGCAGCCGTAAGAAGCCTTACGCTGACTATTGGAGACCCGTAACTTCCTAAACTGGCTGCTAAAATAAACCTAACACCTAACGCATGCACAATGTCTATCTCCCTGTCAACCGCGATCTTCTAAAATAAACCTAACACCTAACGCATGCGCAATGTCTATCTCCCTGTCAACCGCGATCTGCTAAAATAAACCTAACACCTAACGCATGCGCAATGTCTATCTACCTGTCAACCGCGATCCCCCCCCCCCCGAAATCCCTAATAAAGTTATTAACCCCTAAACCGCCGCTCCCGGACCCCGCCGCCATCTACATAAACTAACCCCCTACTGTGAGCCCCTAAAACCGCCGCCATCTACCTTATCTATCCCCTAATCTGACCCCTTACACCGCCGCCACCTATATAAAAATTATTAACCCCTAATCTAATCCCCCTATACCGCCGCCAGCTATATTAATATTATTAACCCCTAATGTAAGCCCCTTACACCGCCGCCATCTCTATTAAAATGATTAACCCCTAATTTAATCTACGTACCCCGCCGCCAGCTATATTATCTATATTAACCCTAAGTATATTATAGTTAATATAGGTATTACATTATATATATTAACCCTAATTATATTAGGGTTAATATAGTTAATATAGTTACTATAGTATTTATATTAACTATATTAACTCTATCTAACCCTAACACCCCTAACTAAATTTATATTAAATTAGTCTAATTCATTTATAAACTAAAATATTCCTATTTAAATCTAAATACTTACCTATAAAATAAACCCTAAGATAGCTACAATATAATTAATAATTACATTGTAGCTATGTTAGGGTTAATATTTATTTTACAGGTAAATTGTTAATTATTTTAACTAGGTATAATAGATATTAAATAGTTATTAACTATTTAATATCTACCTAGTTAAAATAATTACCCAATTACCTGTAAAATAAATCCTAACCTAAGTTACAAATACACCTACACTATCAATAAATTTAATAAACTACAAACATCTATCTAAAAATACAATTAAATTAACTAAACTAAATTACAAAAACAAACAAACACTAAATTACAAAAAATAAAAAAAAGATTACAAGATTTTTAAGCTAATTACACCTATTCTAAGCCCCCTAATAAAATAATAAACCCCCAAAATAAAAAAAATTCCCTGCCCTATTCTAAATTAAACAAATTTCAAAGCTCTTTACCTTACCAGCCCTTAAAAGGGCCTTTTGTGGGGCATGCCCCAAAGAATTCAGCTCTTTTGCATACAAATACAATACCCCCCCCATTACAACCCACCACCCACATACCCCTATTCTAAAACCACCCAAACCCCCCTTAAAAAAGCCTAACACTACCCCCCTGAAGATCTCCCTACCTTGTCTTCACCACACCGGGCCGAACTCCTGATCCGATCCGGGCGATGTCTTCCTCCAAGCGGCAAAGAAGAATTCTTCCTCCGGCGATGTCTTCCTCCAAGCGGCAAAGAAGAATTCTTCCTCCGGCGACGTCTTCCTCCAAGCGGCAGCAAAGTCTTCATTCTTCCGGCGGCATCTTCAATCTTCTTTCTTCGCTCCGCCGCCGCGGAGCATCCATCCCGGCCGACTGCTGTACTACGAATGAGGTACCTTTAAATGACGTCATCCAAGATGGCGTCCGCCGAATTCCGATTGGCTGATAGGATTCTATCAGCCAATCGGAATTAAGTTAGAAAAATCTGATTGGCTGATTGAATCAGCCAATCAGATTCAAGTTCAATCCGATTGGCTGATCCGAACAGCCAATCAGATTGAGCTGGCATTCTATTGGCTGATCGGAACAGCCAATAGAATGCGAGCTCAATCTGATTGGCTGATTGGATCAGCCAATCGGATTGAACTTGAATCTGATTGGCTGATTCAATCAGCCAATCAGATTTTTCTAACTTAATTCCGATTGGCTGATAGAATCCTATCAGCCAATCGGAATTCGGCGGACGCCATCTTGGATGACATCATTTAAAGGTACCTCATTCGTAGTACAGTAGTCGGCCAGGATGGATGCTCCGCGGCGGCGGAGCGAAGAAAGAAGATTGAAGATGCCGCCGGAAGAATGAAGACTTTGCTGCCGCTTGGAGGAAGACGTCGCCGGAGGAAGAATTCTTCTTTGCCGCTTGGAGGAAGACATCGCCGGAGGAAGAATTCTTCTTTGCCGCTTGGAGGAAGACATCGCCCGGATCGGATCAGGAGTTCGGCCCGGTGTGGTGAAGACAAGGTAGGGAGATCTTCAGGGGGTAGTGTTAGGCTTTTTTAAGGGGGGTTTGGGTGGTTTTAGAATAGGGGTATGTGGGTGGTGGGTTGTAATGGGGGGGGTATTTTATTTGTATGCAAAAGAGCTGAATTCTTTGGGGCATGCCCCACAAAAGGCCCTTTTAAGGGCTGGTAAGGTAAAGAGCTTTGAAATTTGTTTAATTTAGAATAGGGCAGGGAATTTTTTTTATTTTGGGGGTTTATTATTTTATTAGGGGGCTTAGAATAGGTGTAATTAGCTTAAAAATCTTGTAATCTTTTTTTATTTTTTGTAATTTAGTGTTTTTTTTTTTGTAATTTAGTTTAGTTAATTTAATTGTATTTTTAGATAGATGTTTGTAGTTTATTAAATTTATTGATAGTGTAGGTGTATTTGTAACTTAGGTTAGGATTTATTTTACAGGTAATTGGGTAATTATTTTAACTAGGTAGATATTAAATAGTTAATAACTATTTAATATCTATTATACCTAGTTAAAATAATTAACAATTTACCTGTAAAAACAGAATTTATGTTTACCTGATAAATTACTTTCTCCAACGGTGTGTCCGGTCCACGGCGTCATCCTTACTTGTGGGATATTCTCTTCCCCAACAGGAAATGGCAAAGAGCCCAGCAAAGCTGGTCACATGATCCCTCCTAGGCTCCGCCTACCCCAGTCATTCGACCGACGTTAAGGAGGAATATTTGCATAGGAGAAACCATATGGTACCGTGGTGACTGTAGTTAAAGAAAATAAATTATCAGACCTGATTAAAAAAACCAGGGCGGGCCGTGGACCGGACACACCGTTGGAGAAAGTAATTTATCAGGTAAACATAAATTCTGTTTTCTCCAACATAGGTGTGTCCGGTCCACGGCGTCATCCTTACTTGTGGGAACCAATACCAAAGCTTTAGGACACGGATGAAGGGAGGGAGCAAATCAGGTCACCTAAATGGAAGGCACCACGGCTTGCAAAACCTTTCTCCCAAAAATAGCCTCAGAAGAAGCAAAAGTATCAAACTTGTAAAATTTGGTAAAAGTGTGCAGTGAAGACCAAGTCGCTGCCCTACATATCTGATCAACAGAAGCCTCGTTCTTGAAGGCCCATGTGGAAACCACAGCCCTAGTGGAATGAGCTGTGATTCTTTCGGGAGGCTGCCGTCCGGCAGTCTCGTAAGCCAATCTGATGATGCTTTTAATCCAAAAAGAGAGAGAGGTAGAAGTTGCTTTTTGACCTCTCCTTTTACCAGAAAAAACAACAAACAAGGAAGATGTTTGTCTAAAATCCTTTGTAGCATCTAAATAGAATTTTAGAGCGCGAACAACATCCAAATTGTGCAACAAACGTTCCTTCTTTGAAACTGGTTTCGGACACAGAGAAGGTACGATAATCTCCTGGTTAATGTTTTTGTTAGAAACAACTTTTGGAAGAAAACCAGGTTTAGTACGTAAAACCACCTTATCTGCATGGAACACCAGATAAGGAGGAGAACACTGCAGAGCAGATAATTCTGAAACTCTTCTAGCAGAAGAAATTGCAACTAAAAACAAAACTTTCCAAGATAATAACTTAATATCAACGGAATGCAAGGGTTCAAACGGAACCCCCTGAAGAACTGAAAGAACTAAATTGAGACTCCAAGGAGGAGTCAAAGGTTTGTAAACAGGCTTAATTCTAACCAGAGCCTGAACAAAGGCTTGAACATCTGGCACAGCAGCCAGTTTTTTGTGAAGTAACACCGACAAGGCAGAAATCTGTCCCTTCAGGGAACTTGCAGATAATCCTTTTTCCAATCCTTCTTGAAGGAAGGATAGAATCCTAGGAATCTTAACCTTGTCCCAAGAGAATCCTTTAGATTCACACCAACAGATATATTTTTTCCAAATTTTGTGGTAAATCTTTCTAGTTACAGGCTTTCTGGCCTGAACAAGAGTATCAATAACAGAATCTGAGAACCCTCGCTTCGATAAAATCAAGCGTTCAATCTCCAAGCAGTCAGCTGGAGTGAAACCAGATTCTGATGTTCGAACGGACCCTGAACAAGAAGGTCTCGTCTCAAAGGTAGCTTCCAAGGTGGAGCCGATGACATATTCACCAGATCTGCATACCAAGTCCTGCGTGGCCACGCAGGAGCTATCAAGATCACCGACGCCCTCTCCTGATTGATCCTGGCTACCAGCCTGGGGATGAGAGGAAACGGCGGGAACACATAAGCTAGTTTGAAGGTCCAAGGTGCTACTAGTGCATCCACTAGAGCCGCCTTGGGATCCCTGGATCTGGACCCGTAGCAAGGAACTTTGAAGTTCTGACGAGAGGCCATCAGATCCATGTCTGGAATGCCCCACAGCTGAGTGACTTGGGCAAAGATTTCCGGATGGAGTTCCCACTCCCCCGGATGCAATGTCTGACGACTCAGAAAATCCGCTTCCCAATTTTCCACTCCTGGGATGTGGATAGCAGACAGGTGGCAGGAGTGAGACTCCGCCCATAGAATGATTTTGGTCACTTCTTCCATCGCTAGGGAACTCCTTGTTCCCCCCTGATGGTTGATGTACGCAACAGTTGTCATGTTGTCTGATTGAAACCGTATGAACTTGGCCCTCGCTAGCTGAGGCCAAGCCTTGAGAGCATTGAATATCGCTCTCAGTTCCAGAATATTTATCGGTAGAAGAGATTCTTCCCGAGACCAAAGACCCTGAGCTTTCAGGGATCCCCAGACCGCGCCCCAGCCCATCAGACTGGCGTCGGTCGTGACAATGACCCACTCTGGTCTGCGGAATGTCATCCCTTGTGACAGGTTGTCCAGGGACAGCCACCAACGGAGTGAGTCTCTGGTCCTCTGATTTACTTGTATCTTCGGAGACAAGTCTGTATAGTCCCCATTCCACTGACTGAGCATGCACAGTTGTAATGGTCTTAGATGAATGCGCGCAAAAGGAACTATGTCCATTGCCGCTACCATCAACCCGATCACTTCCATGCACTGGGCTATGGAAGGAAGAGGAACGGAATGAAGTATCCGACAAGAGTCTAGAAGCTTTGTTTTTCTGGCCTCTGTCAGAAAAATCCTCATTTCTAAGGAGTCTATTATTGTTCCCAAGAAGGGAACCCTTGTTGACGGGGATAGAGAACTCTTTTCCACGTTCACTTTCCACCCGTGAGATCTGAGAAAGGCCAGGACAATGTCCGTGTGAGCCTTTGCTTGAGGAAGGGACGACGCTTGAATCAGAATGTCGTCCAAGTAAGGTACTACAGCAATGCCCCTTGGTCTTAGCACAGCTAGAAGGGACCCTAGTACCTTTGTGAAAATCCTTGGAGCAGTGGCTAATCCGAAAGGAAGCGCCACGAACTGGTAATGTTTGTCCAGGAATGCGAACCTTAGGAACCGATGATGTTCCTTGTGGATAGGAATATGTAGATACGCATCCTTTAAATCCACCGTGGTCATGAATTGACCTTCCTGGATGGAAGGAAGAATAGTTCGAATGGTTTCCATCTTGAACGATGGAACCTTGAGAAACTTGTTTAAGATCTTGAGATCTAAGATTGGTCTGAACGTTCCCTCTTTTTTGGGAACTATGAACAGATTGGAGTAGAACCCCATCCCTTGTTCTCTTAATGGAACCGGATGAATCACTCCCATTTTTAACAGGTCTTCTACACAATGTAAGAATGCCTGTCTTTTTATGTGGTCTGAAGACAACTGAGACCTGTGGAACCTCCCCCTTGGGGGAAGTCCCTTGAATTCCAGAAGATAACCTTGGGAGACTATTTCTAGCGCCCAAGGATCCAGAACATCTCTTGCCCAAGCCTGAGCGAAGAGAGAGAGTCTGCCCCCCACCAGATCCGGTCCCGGATCGGGGGCCAACATTTCATGCTGTCTTGGTAGCAGTGGCAGGTTTCTTGGCCTGCTTTCCCTTGTTCCAGCCTTGCATTGGTCTCCAAGCTGGCTTGGCTTGAGAAGTATTACCCTCTTGCTTAGAGGACGTAGCACCTTGGGCTGGTCCGTTTCTACGAAAGGGACGAAAATTAGGTTTATTTTTTGCCTTGAAAGGCCGATCCTGAGGAAGGGCGTGGCCCTTACCCCCAGTGATATCAGAGATAATCTCTTTCAAGTCAGGGCCAAACAGCGTTTTCCCCTTGAAAGGAATGTTAAGTAGCTTGTTCTTGGAAGACGCATCAGCCGACCAAGATTTCAACCAAAGCGCTCTGCGCGCCACGATAGCAAACCCAGAATTCTTAGCCGCTAACCTAGCCAATTGCAAAGTGGCGTCTAGGGTGAAAGAATTAGCCAATTTGAGAGCATTGATTCTGTCCATAATCTCCTCCAAAGGAGGAGAATCACTATCGACCGCTCTTATCAGATCATCGAACCAGAAACATGCGGCTGTAGCGACAGGGACAATGCATGAAATTGGTTGTAGAAGGTAACCTTGCTGAACAAACATCTTTTTAAGCAAACCTTCTAATTTTTTATCCATAGGATCTTTGAAAGCACAACTATCCTCTATGGGTATAGTGGTGCGTTTGTTTAAAGTGGAAACCGCTCCCTCGACCTTGGGGACTGTCTGCCATAAGTCCTTTCTGGGGTCGACCATAGGAAACAATTTTTTAAATATGGGGGGAGGGACGAAAGGAATACCGGGCCTTTCCCATTCTTTATTAACAATGTCCGCCACCCGCTTGGGTATAGGAAAAGCTTCTGGGAGCCCCGGCACCTCTAGGAACTTGTCCATTTTACAAAGTTTCTCTGGGATGACCAACTTGTCACAATCATCCAGAGTGGATAATACCTCCTTAAGCAGAAAGCGGAGATGTTCCAACTTAAATTTAAATGCAATCACATCAGGTTCAGCCTGTTGAGAAATGTTCCCTGAATCAGTAATTTCTCCCTCAGACAAAACCTCCCTGGCCCCATCAGACTGGGTTAGGGGCCCTTCAGAAATATTATTATCAGCGTCGTCATGCTCTTCAGTATCTAAAACAGAGCAGCCGCGCTTACGCTGATAAGTGTTCATTTTGGCTAAAATGTTTTTGACAGAATTATCCATTACAGCCGTTAATTGTTGCATAGTAAGGAGTATTGGCGCGCTAGATGTACTAGGGGCCTCCTGAGTGGGCAAGACTCGTGTAGACGAAGGAGGGAATGATGCAGTACCATGCTTACTCCCCTCACTTGAGGAATCATCTTGGGCATCATTATCATTATCACATAAATCACATTTATTTAAATGAATAGGAATTCTGGCTTCCCCACATTCAGAACACAGTCTATCTGGTAGTTCAGACATGTTAAACAGGCATAAACTTGATAACAAAGTACAAAAAACGTTTTAAAATAAAACCGTTACTGTCACTTTAAATTTTAAACTGAACACACTTTATTACTGCAATTGCGAAAAAACATGAAGGAATTGTTCAAAATTCACCAAATTTTCACCACAGTGTCTTAAAGCCTTAAAAGTATTGCACACCAAATTTGGAAGCTTTAACCCTTAAAATAACGGAACCGGAGCCGTTTTCAACTTTAACCCCTTTACAGTCCCTGGTATCTGCTTTGCTGAGACCCAACCAAGCCCAAAGGGGAATACGATACCAAATGACGCCTTCAGAAAGTCTTTTCTAAGTATCAGAGCTCCTCTCACATGCGACTGCATGCCATGCCTCTCAAAAACAAGTGCGCCACACCGGCGCGAAAATGAGGCTCTGCTTATGCTTTGGGAAAGCCCCTAAGAATAAGGTGTCTAAAACAGTGCCTGCCGATATTATTATATCAAAATACCCAGATAAAATGATTCCTCAAGGCTAAATATGTGTTAATAATGAATCGATTTAGCCCAGAAAAAGTCTACAGTTTTAATAAGCCCTTGTGAAGCCCTTATTTACGATCGTAATCAACATGGCTTACCGGATCCCATAGGGAAAATGACAGCTTCCAGCATTACATCGTCTTGTTAGAATGTGTCATACCTCAAGCAGCAAGAGACTGCACACTGTTCCCCCAACTGAAGTTAATTGCTCTCAACAGTCCTGTGTGGAACAGCCATGGATTTTAGTGACGGTTGCTAAAATCATTTTCCTCATACAAACAGAAATCTTCATCTCTTTTCTGTTTCTGAGTAAATAGTACATACCAGCACTATTTCAAAATAACAAACTCTTGATTGAATAATAAAAACTACAGTTAAACACTAAAAAACTCTAAGCCATCTCCGTGGAGATGTTGCCTGTACAACGGCAAAGA